>NW_009621099.1:5195-8159 GCF_000690535.1 Cariama cristata | reverse complement strand
AACACACACAGATTATATATATAGTTATATGTTTCTATATCCTGGTATAAATGTCTTATTACATATCTTGATAATTTATATTTTGATATCTATTGGGGTATATATGTTATTGGGGTATCCTTCGAGCCCCAAAGTGACAAATACGGGCATGCTGGAGAGCACCAGAGGAGGAACAGAACGCTGTTTGCACCAACCCTGCAAAATCCCAGGGGCTGCATCAACCCAGGGCCCCGAGCGTCGGCATCAGTCGTCCTGTACAAAAGTCTGCGACCTCCGCGCCCCGCACGTCCAGGGTCTAAATGCATAACTGCTGACCGGATCAGACCATTGGGTACTGCTAACGTAATTCTTACTTTTAGTCTGTGGTTCAGGGAAAACATCCTGATTCAGTTCCACTCATTAGTAAAATACATGACATATTTGTGAATAAGCCTTAAAACTGTGCAGTTAGCACCAAAAATCTACCGTCACTGTAATCAATGCCTTTGGTGTAGATGGAGCTAGCACAGCTGACAGACTCCTTGCTCACGCAGATGCTGAAGTCTACAGAGAGGTAACGGCGTGCAAGGCAAGGCAGGAATTTGGCCAAACACGTGAACATTTTTCCTCCCCCTTGCCTTCTACCTTTGCCCCTGCTGCCGTCGGAAGCGCTCAGACCTCCTCCACCACAATGTTCCGCATCAGGGTATTCCTACAAAAAATCCTGATTCTTCTGCACGTTACTGCGTGTGTTGTTGTTGGCAAAACCCTGATGATACTGTTCCCCAACACTATGAAAAGATACATCCTAAAACAGGGCGAAAAGAGCAGAATGAATGAGAATCCAAAGTTCAGCTATGAAAACTGGGGTCCGACTTTTTTCAGCTTCAAGTATTTGCTCTTTGTGCTGAAGGTGAAGTGGAAGAGGCTGGAGGATGAAGCCTATGAGGGACATCCTGCTCCCAACACGCCGGTGGTGACTTTCAACGGGGAAGTTTGTCACCTCTTTGATTTCATGCAAGGTCAGTAAATCGGCCGTGTGGATGGGTTTGGTTTGCTAAGGTGATAAATGAGAAGAGGCTGCTGAGGGAACAGGGGCGGGCAGCTGGCACGAGAGTGCACGACACGGCAGACCAGACTATCAGAATGCCCTTGATGGAAAAAGAAAAAGATGCAGCACATCCACTCCAGCCACCTGCCTCTTGGTTTTCAAAAATAACCTGTGTTTATCATCCTGACTACAATATCCCTTCACGGCAGTAAGCTTACAAACATCTTGCAAAAGCTGGCTCTGCCTGGAAATGCCTTTTCACTGAAAGCCAAGATAATAATTTGTTTTAGGGAGAGAAGACCCAGAATGGGAACCGTGTGCAGCGACTGACGAGTGTTGGCTGTCACTCCCTGTACGTACAGAAAGTCCCACACCAGCTCCCTTAGCCAGGCTAAAGCCTAGAAAGCACACGATGGTTTTTTCCAGATTCAAAGTGGTTAGAAATAAAGCAGAAGAAAAAGTGGCTGCTTTGTACTTTGTCCGCTGCCTCCCACTGAGATCTCTGTAGAATGTGGAATTAATCATTAAGCTGCCATCTCTATCCCCATGGGAGGGATTGCATCCTTCTCTAACTTTGCTTTTCTAATTATGTATAGATATATTTATGTAGAAAATAGGATGCAAATTTGGAAAAGAGATGCACAGTATCTACAAGAAGGTACCCGCTTCATTAGATTCTTTAGGATGCGGACCTATGTTAGCAGCAGTTTTTGAAGTTAAGCTCAGCCAGAAGGAAGATCTTGAACAAATTTCAGGTAATTTAGCATAACCATAGACTAAAAGAGGCATTAAAAATCCCGCAAGTTCTCTTAAATCAAAGCCTTGCAAACAGATGCTAACACCTGTGGGCACATACTGTGTTAATTTGTAAGCAACTGCATAGACAGTTTTGCCAGTGGCTTGTAACATTAGTTTAATAAATAACAACATATAACCAGAGTTCTGTTTGGACAGGAAATTGCAGAAATACACTGAAAGCATGAAAGCCTGTGATGCATGACTGAAAAGCCTGCAGCTTCCACTCGGCTCAGCTAGAACTGACACCTCTGAAAAAAAAATCAAGATGTGTCCAACAGGTTCATTAAAAGGCCTTAGGACTCTGTGCTTATATGTCCATCCCTGAACCACTGTCCTTTCAAAAACCTTGCAGATGACGATGTTTAGTATTTTTGAAGTTCCTTCACACTAAAGATCTCGTGGTGGCCGTGATGTGCTACATGCTCTACATCCATTTTCGATCAGTTCCCTGTCCCAAAATGTTGGTAACTTGAGAAGTGGCTCTCACGATGAGGACAGGAGAGAAGAAGCCATGTGACTGTGCAGTGCCACCTGCCTTCACCGGGCTTTACAAAGGAAAGGGTCCCCCTCAGTTAAGCTCCTTGCTGGATCCTGCACAGGTCAGCACCAGGCTAGGGAAAAGAAAGCATCTTTATGCCCGTTTTGCATAGATGCCCATTTTAATGTCCTAAGAAGAAAGTTCTGGGGTAAGTGACTTACCTACTGTTGCCCAGGAAACTCTCTGGCAGAGGCTCAAATCACTGTATGTATTTAATTCTCTCCTTCCTCCCTCCACTGATTTAACCACAAACTGTCCTGTTTTTTTTTTTCCAGATAACCGACCTTTAATCCTGAATTTTGGAAGTTGCACCTGACCTTCATTTATGTTAAAATTTGATGAGTTCAACAAGATCATCAAAGATTTCAGCTCAATAGCAGATTTCCTTATCATCTACATCGAAGAAGCTCACGCAATAGGTACAGTACCAACATCACAGTAATGCCTACTGAAACTTCAGACATCTATCATTCCCTTTAGGAAGAAAAATCTGTTAGCAAAGAAGGGAACTGCAAACGGGAAAAAAATCTTCCTCAAATCAAAAGTGGGAACACCAAATCTAGGTACCAGTTTCTGTCCCTAATTCTCCAAAGATTTT
>NW_009621099.1:0-5165 GCF_000690535.1 Cariama cristata | reverse complement strand
AAGACACTCATCTCTGTGAAGGTGAGGCACATAGTTAACCTTACAAAATTTCCTCTCAGTGTTAGTACATCTCCTTTTGCGAGGGAAAAAAAAAAAAAAAGGCGTTTCATAGAACAAAGGTTAAGTGTACAATGCCAGCATGTTACGTGTTTTTAAAAAAAAATCATTTATTTTTAACATGTCCCAAGAACAGGATGCAGACTCTAATTTGAAAAATTTAGCAAACAAACTATACACATTCTTTTATCTACGCTGGGCTCTAAGTAAGACGTTGGCACTGATTTTATCCCAGGGTTAAGGTGGTTTTCTAAAACGTAACATTTACAGTTTGCAAGTTTTCTTAACAATACATCACTTTCAGTAGTTGAAAAACAGTTAATAACTCAGTCAGTCATCAAAACCTTTTACTAGTTTCTCCTTTACTCGAAGAGTTGTGTGGAAATGTGTGTTCGCATATTTCTGAAACAGGAAGGTGTGCCCTGGCTCAAATGTTTCACTTCTCACAGATCTGAAATTTTGTTTTATAGGCTTAATGAGTAGAAGCAAGCAGAATGAACAGTACTATTGTTGCGACTGTGCTAAATGAGCGGGTATCAGCTGACAGCACTACTTACTATTTTAAAATCCCTTCCGTGTTAATAATTTTGACAAACCTTACCCAAATAGCCTATATGTCCCCCACCTGATATCTTTCTAGGGTTGATTTATGTGAGAAAATTTCAGCCAAAATACATCAAATATTTCCAAATCCAGGGCAAGGGGAAAATACAGTTTGCTGAAATTAAAGAAAAAAAAATAGATCTTGGGACCATTTATTTGAAAAGCTCTAGTGCTCTCATACTCTGAGGGGGGGGCTTTCATTTCATGGCAAGTTTTGGTGTTAGGAGGAAATTGCAGTATTCTTTTAACACACTTTTGGGCTATGACACCCAGTACATCTCCACCCTTAACACCTATTCAAGATGTTCCTTGCTAAATCCTTTTCTCATTTGTTTTAGATGGATGGGCTTTTAAAAACAATATTGTTATTAAAAATCACAGAAGCCTTGAAGATCGAAAAATTGCAGCACAATTTCTTCAGAAAAATAATCCTTTATGTCCGGTGGTTTTAGACACTATGGAAAACCCGAGCAGTTCAAAATATGCTGCATTGCCTGAACGACTGTATCTACTTCAAGGAGGGAAGGTCATCTACAAGGTAAAAAATATCAATAATAATAAGCACAATATATTGAGATTTTCACATTGCAAAATAATTTGAGAATGCTTTGCATTTAACAATATTTCATTCTGTTTGAGGGCTAAAAATTTCACAATTCACTGTAACCATGGAGAGAAAAGGACTTGCAGCAAAACCAGTCTGGGCCTTTATAATGTACATATTTGATGTACACCTCAGTCTTGCTCAAATATTTATCTTTGGGCTCATTAGGAAACCTAGGTACATCTAAGCTGTGAGATCCAGGAACGCTTTCCCGCTGCAGGATCCAGACATTGGCCCTCTCCCAGTTACACGGCAGGGTGTAACCTGTGCATACACCATCTCCCACGCGATGGCTGCTACGCAAAGGAAGCCCAAGCACACCTGCCCACAGTTCTGGTGCAACTGCTGTGCTCTAAAGGACTTCTGCTTTGTCTACTTGAGCATCGCTGTATAATTTTATTGCCTTTGCAGGGAGGAGTGGGGCCTTGGAATTATCACCCTCAGGAAATACGCGCCATCCTAGAAAAACTGAAACAGAAAAAGAAGAGGACTTCAGAGTAAAGGCTATCTGGATAAAAAAGCTCAATGAATAAGTTTTCATAGACATAAGAAAAAAACCAAAAATAACAATAGAGAGAACAAGAAAAAGACTACTGTATGTGCATCTAAAGAGCATCTGTAATGTGGTTCATGATGTGTTTGTCTAGAGGTTTTCAAATCTCATCACTACAACCTCAACTACTGCACTGTAGTATCTTACTACGCTTATACCACATGCAGCAATGAATCGTAGTTGGGTCCGCTGAGCTGTCAGGACAGGATACTAGTGTTTGCATTTGGAATATCGTGCAGGATAAACTTCAGGGGTGGTGACATTTGCAGAAGTCAACTGGCGTGCAAAACAACTGATTTCACATTATTAAGGTTCTCTTTCTCTTGCATATGTACAAATTTCCTAAATGTTCACTTTCACTGACCTCAAAGGCTTCTGAATAAGACAATCTGTATCAACGTTTGTTTCTATTAGTATTTGTTATGACAGTCACAGCATAAAGCCCAGACGGCTGTGACCTGATTGGAGAAAATATCTATAGAAACAAGGGATTGATCGGCAATTATTAAAAATCTATCACAGCACTTCATATGGCTTCAGATTATTTCCCTCCCCACCCTGTCCCTCTTCCACTGGATTATTTCCAAGCATTAGTAGACATTTATATTCATCCTATTAATCTTTGAGTTGATGAGAAAGTTACCAATTTAAGAACTTTTGAAAGATTTGTTTGACAGTAGGAAGTAATACCTCCATTTAAGTATTTCACACTTCTTTTTTTCTATTTAACTCATGAGTGCAAGGGAAACATTTTACAGGAAATCGAGTTTTAATTCATATATTAAGAGAGCCTGATATATACATACTAAGTTAAATGGACTCAGTTATTTTCAAGTGTTCTAGGGTAACAGTCTAGCTTATAAAACTAGACAGCTGTTACTACAATTAAGAGTACTGCACTGCGGTTGGACTCGAATGTCTCAAAGGTCTTTTCCAACCTAAATGATTCTATGAGTCTAAATGATTCTATTCTATTTTATTACATACATTAAACCAGTGGGGAATACATACTACATCCATACCTTCAAAAAATACTTTAATACAACATTTTAATAAAAAATATTCTCTGCACTACAGATATCAAAACCTAAGTTGTTTATAAAAAAAAATTGAGGTACAAATTTAAGCTGGACTTAAGTGTTTTCTGCTGCGCCCTCTGCCATCACCCGGTGCACTGATACAAAATGATCAAAGGCAGATTTGATGATGAAACGCAAGTAAGTGGCTTGGAAATCAGGAATCTGTAGTAGGAAAAAAAAAATGTTATTGCATTCTCTGTAGTAACGTAACTATCAAACAACATTTGCAGAAGTTTGTTAGACAGAAGGATCTAGGTATTTCTGTGTCTGTTTTCAAATTACACATAAATCAAGCTCTTTTAACACATCTAGCCAGCTTCAGAGTTTCTTTAGATGACAGCAATTCAAAAAAGTCCCATTCCTCCTGAATACTGCAGCCTTAAAGGCAACAATTGAAGGAGGAAAGATTGCCACACTTCCAGGAAGAGCTCTTTCACATAGTTAGGAGCAGTAAGCAGGTGCAATTTCATACCATAGTCTACAAATTCCTATATCTAACGTCAATTTAGCAATAATTGTAAACAAAGGCATACTTTATTTTTTCATGGTTTCTCCCCAGTTAGACATCCCATTTCATGAACCACTACTGAATGTACAATGTAAATACTCACTGGAAATTCTTCCATTTGAAGCTGTCCTTCTACGTGCTGCAAATCTAGAAAATATATTTTAAAGCAAATAATGAAGAATAATGTGCAATGCTGGCAAAAGTTTTCACTGGACTGCAAAGTTCAAGAGAGTTTAAGGACCATGAACTGCACAGAGAAATTGCTTTTTTTTTCTACAAGGTGATTTGAGAGAACAAATACTTTTTGCAATATCCCAATGTGTATTACATATCCACTTATTACACTGTTTTATAAAATGTCACTCAAGAGGCATTAAAAAATAACAAAACCAACCAACCAATGCAGGAAATGGTATTCTATTATACAATGTAAGTCTGTTTTTTAATTTTTGAAACACAAAAGTAAGAGCACAAGTCGTGCTTTTAGCCCTTATACGGCATTTTACATCTCCAAACTGCAACAGAGACCAGCAGTATTCATAAACTTCATTTAAATGTGACTGTCATATTAATGTCTAATAAAACGATCATCAAGCCACACTTGACTACTCAACAAATAGACATGGGTTTAAAACGACTCACTGGAAAAGATCAACATTATTCCCAGAAAATCCCCGCTGCTTCAGATTCAGAATCTTACCTTTTTCAATGCACAGTTCAAAACTGACCGGGTCTTTAGATATGCTTCTTTCAATCCTTAAGGTCCGCACTAAAAATAGATATAAATTTAAAATACCAACACAAATTCTGATTCTTTATTGGTAATGATATTTATTCCATCACTGTTCATCTACAAAGCACTTGAAAAGCATTAACTAATCCATTCTTTCTCTAATCTATGGGGCAGAACTGTAATACAACTGCCATCCTCATGTTCCATGTTGGACAAACAATGGCAATTTCCATGTCTTTTGCACAGCCTTTGCTAATGGTCATGCTCCTGTCTCCATACTCTGACCTTGTAACGTTCCTTTGTGTTTTAGAACTCACACTTTCCTTCACATTATTTAAAAAAAAAGTAAGACTAAGAGAGTTCTGTCCTATGAAATTATAAAAATCGATATTCAATTAAAGGAGTAAGTATTGTAGTCCTGTCCATTAAATCAGAACAGCCATCACTGTGCAACAGAACAGTTAACTGTAAGCTCAATACAAGGTATTATACGAACAAAGCAAGTACAGATGGGGCAGATTTTCCATCTTTTTCTGATTGATTTATGAAAAACATTGGACATGAAGGACAACTGCTTTGTGAAGTTAAATCTTTATTAATCTGTTAAAAGTGGCTACTTACAGAATATGATGCTACTGTGAGGATTTACATATAGGCACAGACACACATTTTAACATGGTACATATTACCTACCGCAATACATGAAATCTTACCCAAGTAACACTGGATTGCGACTTTGCTGATTTTTACACATTTAGGAAAACCAATAATAAATTCCTGTGGGAACATGCCTGTCGTCGTCCAAAACGTTTCTGAACTTCTGTGGAAAGAACAGGACAAAACCCCTACCTGCAGCTTTCCATCTTGAAAGAAATTTCTCTCACACACACACACAAAAAAAAAAAGGCTGCAAAGCCATTTTTATTCGGGGTATTCTAAGCGAACCCCTGTATGACAATGGGGAAGCCCTCCGGAGGTACGAATACTTTAACGTTCAGGCTCTGTACCCGAGCAGTACCACAGAAGGA
>NW_009621098.1:0-3117 GCF_000690535.1 Cariama cristata | reverse complement strand
ATCCCATGCCCGCAGCTCGCCTGCAGAGCAGCTCAAGGCTCCTTAAATATGCAGGTTCCCTTTTACGACTTGCAAGTAAATTGTTGTGGTTCTAATAAAAAATGAGCACTTGTTACCATGCAGCCGCAGACTGGGTTTCCTTGAGAGCACAGATATAATTCTTGACAGGGGCTTCCTGACACATAAATTATGACACTATTTTGGAGGCAATCTCAGAACATTAGACTAAGAAACAGCCTTTGTACATCACAATATTGTTTCTAAATTGACAAATAGACCCTCATGGGCTTCATTACTCTGCTCTGGGCACATATTTTTGCATTTTTATTTTCCTTAGGAATGATTAAAGAGCTGCAGAACCGTGGGCTCTGGGTTCGGAAAATTCAAACACGGACCCCGATCGAGCCGAGAAACAAGAAAAGCAGCTTGATGGGATGCGGAGCTCAGAGAGGGGCTCTCCGTTCCCATGATGTTTAAGTCCAGCACGCTTTGGAGATTGCCCCGTGCTTCCAGGACAGATTTGCTTCCAGTCCTGGAAATTCAACAGCATAAAGCAACTTGATTAACGTGTTCAGTACTCGATTGAGAGCATCTGTGCAAAGGTCCTTGTTTATTCAATAGTAGACTTTTACTGTGCACTTGTAGAAATAGGTAGATCTCCCCAGAAATGCCAGATAAAAGCCAAAGCAAGGGGAAGATCTCCAGAAATATAGCAAATAACAGTCCCAAGACCATGGTTCCTTTACCAGGCACCAGCTGATGTTCAAGGATGCTGGGACAATGCCTGAGGAGTATTTTTGGGTTGGAATGGCTGTGGATGGCTGCAGCCAGGCGAGCTCCTGGGGCCGCTCTGCCGGGGCCACGGTGTCGCACTGGGCTCCGCTCCGGAACGCCGGCCCCAGCACTGCTCCGCAGGGATAAAGAGGAAGAGGGTGCAGCTGGGATGGGCTGGGGCAGCTCTGCCCCATCCCTGTCCCCCTCCCCATGAGCACATTGGCGGGTGCCTCGTCCCGTGCCACGATGGCCGGGTACGCCGGGCAGCCAACACCAGTCACAAATAAACGGCACAGGGAGCGAACCAGCCTTGAAACACAACCTGATGGGGAGCACTGCAAGCGCGAGGGGAAACCCCGCAGTTTTGGGTGCGATATGGCTGTGCAGCGAGTTCAGTTTTGCGCCTCAGGTTCTGCGGTATTTATACTCTTTCCTGCCAGCAAAAATAGACTCAGCACGCCTGAGCAGGGTGTCTCGCCTCTTTGTGCTGGAAGAGATAGGAGACGCCAGGCAGGAGGGGAGGGATGGAAAGGCAGCCCCCAGCCAGCCGGCAGCGCACGCTTGAGCGGGACGGCATCTCCTTGCACGGGTTCACCGTCAGGCTTTGCTGAGCGGCCGGGCCCCTGACCCTCACCCACCGCAGCCAGGACGCGCATCCCTGCACAATCCAGCGATGGGGACCAGGCCCCGAGGCCAGCGAGCCACCAGCCCCAACAAATATTTCTTATTCTCAGGACTATTAAACCAACCCCGTGATTTATCCCTACCAGAGACTGGATGTTTCGTCAAAGCGAAACATCACTCGAGCAGCCAGCAGCGAGAGCAGCCTGCTCCAGAGACCGAGCCGAGCACGATGCTAGAGCTCAGGGATGCTTGTGCACAAGATGCACAGCGGGAACTCACAGCTCGGTGTGACGTCACCACCCTGATAACGCACAGCAAAGCTCTGTACATTTACATACAGAGCCACATCCAGGATTATACGAGTCTTTTCTTTAATGCACGTGGTAGATTACACAACAAGCAAGAAACCCCACAGCACACGTTATCACCAGCCCAACTCTGAACTCTACATAAGGCAGGAGAGTTTCTCGTCAGCAGTCACACCGACAGCTACCGAGGGACCGGCGCGGTTCCTCCCGTCCCCACGGAGCCATTTCAGCCAAGTGACAAACATCACTCAGAGAAGCTGATGCTGGGCTGGATACTCCATCAGAAAACACCTGCAGCCACTTAAAAAAAAAGTCAATGATGGGGGATTTGACTTGCGTTGGCTGCAGAAACTCCTGGCCAGGCTGGCAGCTGGGGACAGAGCCTCATTTATTCGCAGACTGTCACATACAGCGGCACTGCCCATTGATGCTATTTTCAGGCACCGTGCCCCACATGCAGGCCCAGCAGCTCACACAAAACGTCTCAGCTCCCTGTTCAGACACCCCAGATATAATCACGGAGATGAAGATGATTTTTGCACAGTGCTGAGCAGTGCGAGGCCAGCTCCAACTGCACATTTTCACTGAAAACTGCTGCCGTGCTCCACTCAGGGCAGGGGGTGCTGCAGTTTGCCCAGGACCGATGGACACATCCAGCCCTCACAGGAGCAGGCAGCTCGAGCAGCCAGGTGGCAACAGAGCTGGTGCTGATCCCCTTCACACCAGTAAATTAACCTAAAAGCCCCTTAAAGCCTCCAGGAATGCAAAGCTGGGCCCTAGACCCCTTACCTTCATGCAGAATCATCTCCTGTGCTTAAGATGCACTTTCAAGCTTCGCTCTGAAAATAAAGAGTGGCCACATGTGCCAAGGAGAGCCGGGAGTTCAGATTCTGTGCAAGAAGTTGTTTTCCCACATGCACATCCAGCACGATCGGCGCTCACAGCCCTGCCGCGGCGCTGTCAAGGGCAGGCACAGGCACAGCCCTGCTCTCCGGGACGCGCCGGGTTTGAGGGCCGAGGAGAGCTCCAGCCCTGCCCCACTCTGATGCACAACTCATCAAAAGCTTCAGTGATAACTCACTGCTGCTTCAAGTTAATAGCAAAGTCTATTGATAAACCTGAGGAGAGCGGGCAATCTTCCGGATGAGGATGCTGCTTCCGCACCCAGGTCCACTCCCGCCCGGCGGGGTGCTCTGCAGGTGCGTGCCTGGTCAGGAGGACCATGCTCTGCCCCAGGCTGCAGCCACCCCAAAACGCAGCACTCGCTGCCCAAATCGCCAACAGAAAGCGCTTTGTAAGGCTTCAGTAAAAGTCCTTTTCTTCAAAAGCCGAGTACCCCTTGTGGAGACAGCCAGAAAGCCTCGGCTCCATTTCCAACACAAACCTCTCCGTGCCTCAATCGAAGCAGGGA
>NW_009621097.1:0-42732 GCF_000690535.1 Cariama cristata | reverse complement strand
AATTAATAATAATAATAATAAAGAAATACTGTTCCATATACAAAGACTGGGTCATTGAGGCAATTTTGATGTACTTGTTAACCTCCTGCTCCTGGTAATTTCTGTGCCAGCTGCACTGCAAAATTTGATTTGGTTAGATACTGTAAATTCCAGATCTATTTTTCATAAAAGAATTTTATAGGTATTTACTGAGAAAAAAAATTTTCTTCTCCTCATGACAGCATATTGATAATAAGGTAATACTTTTCACCTTAAACCACTTGCAAACTCAGAATAATTCTCCAAGATACGTGATCTCCATCATTTCCTTGGTCAAAAGCTCCACCATTAAGGGAAAAAATAGTAACAACAACAACAACAACAAGAATCTTGAAGTTTGAAGAAAAAGCTGTTAAATACAAGCAACCGTACGGGGTTGGCTTGTTAACCCCCCCTCCCCGAGCTGAGTTTCCATGTGCATGTATGGAATTGTCACCTAAAATCAAGATGTTATTTTAGGTGACACACTTAAGGTCAGGCAACTCGGACCTCTGTGGAACAACAGCAGAGTACTTTGCTGGAGAGAAGACTTTTCATGTGCTAATCCCCGGAGCACTTGAGGCTGGGGGGAAGCCTCCTTACCCCCGGCTGCAGGCGCAGCGATGGCCCAGAACTGAACTGCCTGGCGGAGGTTCCCTGCCCCTCTCTGGCCCCAGGGACACCACACCTATAGGTTAACGCCTATAGAAAAGCAGGTCTCCAGATTTACATACGTGCGCCAGCGAGGATGCAGTGAAGCGTGCATAGTTCAAGTTCTCACTCTTATGGAAAATATTTCCCTGCTTTTTATAGGGAATGATTGTTAGTAATTGAACTCCAAAGGGTTTGGTGAGGTTTGTTTCCCTTTCACTCAAATACTTCACTTTTCAAGCATGTGGCGTGCAATGCGTTTGTGAAAAGGGTCAGAGTGTCAGATGTTAACTGGGGCCTGTAAGATTCATCTTTCTAGAAAACTTCCAAACCATCTGCCCGAGGCTGTACTGTCAATACAGAGAACTTATTTTAATGAATTCTCTATTTTTTTAAAATAAGAAAACAAAATAAAATGAGGGCTGTGAAAAAATAATAAAAAAAAAGACGAGAAAAAATAATGACTCAAATCTAAAAAAATATGTTCTACAATATATGGAGCTCAGAAAACTCAAGAGCTGAACCCACTTGTGCTGGCCAGAGGCTCTGATGGGTTCCAGAGCGCGGTCGGTTCCCTCCTGAGCAGGTGAAAAGCCCCCAAGCGGCGTCCGGAGTCCCTCCATCACCCGAAACACCGGCACCCACCTCCCACCGCCAGCATGCGCTTACGCTCATATAGCGTTTTATTCAGCACGTTTCCCTTCCCTGCTGCCTCTGCCATGATTTTATACTCTATTATTTTTGATTCCTTCTCGTATTTGTCCCAAAGGAGCAGCAAGTAAAGCTGAGAATGAATCCCAATAACAATAATAACAGAAACCCCTTCAGTCTAGGCAGCTTTTGACTAGCAAAGCCTCTAGAAGACAAGGGGCTGTGGCAGAGGCACTGATGCTTTGGCTATAGAGTAAGTACAGGGTTGGTGTGCGAGTCATGTTTTGATGACTCTCTCCACAAATAGAAGGGCTAGAAACTTAGCACTATTTAATTTATTCACTTACTAAAAAACTGGGTACATTTTCATGGTTACCTTGCCAGCTGGTAGTAGCGGACTGACTTTGAGAGCTCTTGCTGATGACCCGTATTTCCCAGAAAAAGCAGCAGGGATCCCTAACTCAGACTAATTTTTTAATTACTTAATTTTAGGTCACATACTTCAAAATTAGGTTCCCTCTTGCACTACTGATTACTTTTATGCTAACACCTTATATTTGATGACGAACAGTGGATTTTTTCAGCAGTGACATTTTTGGAACAATGAAACATCTCTCTCTACTATTCCCCTGTCCCTGAATATACATGTACAGTGAGCTACATTCTGGCCCCAAGCAATTAATTAATAATAGAAAGCTAGCTACAGTTATTGCATCTCCATCTACTTTTATTTTTAAAATAACTATTCAATACACAGAAACCAGTTTCCAATCTGTGAGTACATAATTCAGATCAATACCCTACTGAAGTATTGCATAGTATGCTCTCATACTTCATAATAACCTGTCAGAATCTAGCAACTCAAAACTGCTAAGCATTTTCTCAAAAGCTATATAAAATACAACCCAAAACTCCTGTCTATCTTATTCCACTGCCAAAACATTGCTCCTTACTGTGACTTTACAACAGAAGTCATGTTGGTAGCGTTTTCAGATTTAAATGGAACAATACTGATAAAATATTTTTTGTTGCTTTGCCCAATTTTAAATCTTCATCTAATAGGCTTCCACTTACCTCTTCCCCTGATCCTACAGCTGTATTAGAGGCACATCCTTGAACACAATATCACACTGCTTCAGCAGATAAACGCAGATAGTATTTAAACACACAGGCATGCACGCATTCCACTTACGTAACTAAGCACATCAATTAATCCTCTGCATAGCTTTCCCTTTCCTAGCATATCTGGAGAGATTAAAAGTAATCTTCAACCAGTCCCACATTTGACTTAAAAATTCCTATCAAATACTTCCTTGGTTTGTTGGGGGTTTTCTTTGTCATGTTTTTTGTTTTGTTTTGCAGAAAAAAAATGAAATTAAGGAAAAAAAAAAAGATTACTTTTTTCATGTACTAGAGCAAGGACCACAACGATGGATGTTTCTAGTGCTCAGTCAATGATTTTATACGAATATGCTTAACATAATTTCCCAAAAAAGTTTTTCATAAATAGGGACTGACAAATGGGAACCACAAGAGGAAAAAAAATAAATATCAAGAGAGAGCAGTAGCAGCACCCATGTATTTGAATGGCCCATCACAGACACACATCCCTCCCCACTGATAAAACAGGGAAGGCAGTGAATGAACCGGGTAATGCTCTGAACGCGCCCAGCTGGCAGCCTAAAGCAGAAACCCTGTTTCTGTGCCGTACCTGGGTCCACTGTGTGCACGCTTCAGGATTAACACACAGCACAAACTCTCCAAGACTCAGCACAAACTCTCCAAGACTCCTTCAATGCCAATTGCTGAAGAAAGCAACCCAAAGCACCTGCCAGGGATCTTGGTGATTTTCTGCGTTCTGTCATGCTTTTAATTCCAAAGTCATCATTCATGATTTTAGTGTATCTGTATAAAAACAGATACCTGCGACCTCCCCCGCCAATGCTTGGGAATCCATTCCCATCAGGCACTTAAACCATACAGGCAGAAAGGTACAGTTGCAAGTTGCTCCGCTAACCTAAACGACATACTCTGAGATCACAGAGAAGGCTTCAGTACCTAACTTAATCTTTCATTCATACACCATCTTTTCACCAGAGGCATCCCAGACCGTACTAAAATCCCCAGAGGATATCCACAGTGAAGATAGCAATCACTGAACATTTTCCTGAAGGGCTGGCCCCATTTACTCATTAACTTCCTTGATAAATATTACAACTTTATAACCTTCCACAACACACTTCTTAGTAAAAGGTGGACATTTTTCTGTCAAATCTTCTGTAGACAGCATCGACCTTATTCCAAAGTAACTAATACCAGAAAAGTCACTACAAAGACTGATGACACAACATCCTCAACTCCCATCAATATGCACATGTAAAATAAAAAGCGTATCAGACTGAGTTGCAAATTATATGCTAGTTTAAGATTACAAGGTCTATACTTTCATCTACCTGTGCTATAAAGCTATGATTACATCCAGGCAGTCCTGTGCCCTTGTTATGGACAGTCAAAGCTGTGCATGATTTCTAATGAAGGTCATCTTGGCTGTTACAATATCCTGAAGAACAAGCAGGAGCACTTCGTACACCTGCCTTCAAGCCCTGGATCGACACAAGCCAACAAGCACTTAATTCTCCATTTCATTACCAGGAATGAATGCAGTGGTACCAGATCATACTATGGAAACTGGGTCTTGTTTTTTGTTTTGAGAAAACACACAGAATTTCTCATCTGACATTTATCCAAAAGTGCATTATAATTCTAATTCACTGTCATTTATGAATGTTGACTGGAGGTAGCACATATGATATATATACAGCTTTGAAATACAGAGGGATATTTAGCAGACAAAAAATACTGTACAGGTACGTTATGCTCCTATACTTCTAACCAGGCTTCATTGTACGCTTCCAGGCTTAATTTCTTTGAAATACTCATCTCCTAAGACAAAAGTTATCATGACATATAAACCAAAGAAGATTTATTAGTTTCATTCGAGACAGTATTTTGGTATTTTGTTAGTACCTCAAACTGTGTGAAACGTTTTCTACCTGATATCCAAAGAAGACCATCCACCACATATCCTGCATGGCATGAGAGCGATCGATCAAAGGACTGTACAAACGTCCACTTGTTCTTCTTGGGGCAATAGCGTTCCACTGTAGGTAACACTTGACGCAATTCATTTCTGCCCCCAACTGCGTAGAGGTACTCATCGACGGCTCCCAGCACAAAGTGTTCCCGACAGTTCTTCATCGGAGCGATCTCAGCCCACGAGTTAGTGCGGGGGTCGTATCGACAGGCAGTTCTCACCGCACAAGTGCGTCCCGTGGAGTGCTCTGCCTCTCCACCGGCTACAAAAAGAAAGTCGCCCATGACAGCAACACAGTGGTGGCTTCTCCCTACGGGCATAGGTGCTAGCTCACTCCAGTTTGCAATCCCTGCAATATGAACGTTCTCTTGATCCACCGGATTGAAGTACCGCAATTCCTTCACTTTACAGATTTCACGTTTTTTCCCACCAATAATATAAAGAGTGTCTGACTGGAAGCGAGGTTTTGTCCTTCTGGTTTGCCAAACTGGCTGTGCATAGACGCTCTGGTGGTAAGCCAAGGCCTCATTAATTAGTGCTGTTGCGGTTTCATTAGCTTGAACGAGAGGATGAGAAAGAGCTACAGTATGCAGCGTATCCACATCCATAAGGCCAAAGCGGACATACTGGAGAAGTTCATCCATGTACTGGTAGCGGCAGTTGTGTTCCAACCACCTCACAGCCAGCTAAAAGTGGAGGGAAAGAAGGGAAAAACAAGACACCAATTATTTGTGTACAATTCTGTCAAAATTTGGTCTTTTGAAAACTGCTTGCATTCCAAGAGCAGTTATATACTTGCCTCAGTAGTGATATCTATAAATATAAAAAGCAGTTATAAAAGCACATCAGTCAACATAAAAGATACCTACTAAAACTCTACCTATAATATACATAAAAGCACTGTATTGCACCAGTCCCCCTAATGAATTTTCACAGCATTATCGGATTTCAATACTGCTATGCAATACTCTTAGTATTGTCACTGTTAGTGACGCTGAGGGAGACCACAATATCCCAGAATCAAGCTGCTGGAGCAATAACATAAATGTAGAGACTATGTGATCACTGGAGACCATGGGTACACTAGAAAGAAGAGTAAGATTACGGTTAGATGATTAGAAAGAAAAGCCCTTTCTCCCATCTTTCACTCTATTTATGACAAAATGTTGAAGGAATATAACAAAACACATACTGAATCCTTCAATATTTTTTTCCTTCTTCACTTATTTTATTCATAAAGTGGAGAGAGGTGTAAAGGGACCAGAAATTAAGCCAGAGAAGAGAGAAGCAGAGAAGAGGCTCTGCTGGTTTGGGACTGACAGAAAACAGCAGGGAAGACTCTAAAACTGTTCAGCAATTGCAGATGGTATCAAAGCCAAGATTAAACATAGCCTTCAAATTACATAAAGCATACTGAATCCAACCAGGTCTAAAAACAGGCTATGAAGGGCCTAAACCATTTCAAGAACTGTTGTATTCTCGAAGGTATTCTTGAAAACCTCCAGTGATGAAGATACCCAGACTTCCTCAGGAAAACCATTCCCATGCTCAGCTATCCTCCGAGACAGATTTTCCTTTTACCTATGCAGGAGTTCTAAACTCTTCAATTCATTGCCCCATTTTCTACCTTTGGGTTTATATTCCAGAGCTCTGGAACCCCCACATCAACCTTTGAAACTGATCCATCCATACAGGATGAAAACCCATTTGCTACCTTCCTTTTCTCCTCCATCTCCAATGCATTCTAACGTTTGTGTTGCAGTTTCCTCTTCTCTGAATGAAAAAAAATCTCTCAATCCATCTTGGGTCACATTTTCTAAACCTCTGTTGCTTGGCTCACAGTTCTCTGTAATTGGAAGGAAATGTCCCTCTTTCTTAATATTTGCTGCTGAAAACTGGATATAATCTTCCTCTTAAGGCTGTAGTAGTAGCAAACAGATTGGAAGGATCTCTTTGATTGTAACAATCTATGCCATTCTTGTTTGTACATCACTACACGAAACTGTCGGTGCACTATGATATTGCCGATTCACGTTCAAGCCTGTGACTGAGTACTATTCCCACCTCTTTTTTCTGCAGAACTTCCACAAAGTGTCATGCTTTCTCTGTCATTACTGACAGGCCACTATTTCACTATTTACTTCAGGCCACTGCTCCAATCTGTCAAGATCATTCTCAATCCTAATTATATTTTTGAATGTGCTTGAAGATCATTCCACCTTCTAATTGTCTGAAAACATAAAGCTCGTTTTATTCTTTCATCCAAGTCATTAACAAAGACATTGACTAGTTCTGGATGAAGGCAGACTCCTCTACTTGATACTTCATTTCATCCTGACAAAAAACTTGTGGAGCAGGAGTTTCTAAACTAACCGTGCAACAACAACAGTTTCAGCTAAAACTTACTGCTCTGTACTGCTCATGGGAATGTCACATGAAGGAGCTGAACACAAAGGCTTTTGTTCCTCAGGGCTTTCCTATATGTATGGTATATCACATTTATTGCTGCTTCTGTATTCTGTCAGAGAGGGACGATGACAAACCAAAACCACCTTCTTATTAAGATTAATTTGAAACACTTTTTCTCCATTGTACTCTTCAACCTCTGTGAAACAAGGAATCAATGAAGGGCATCAAAAATTGCAACAGTAGTTCAGTCAGTTAAATGCTGTATTGAGTTTCAAAATGTGCATTAGCCATATGTATTTAGACTCATTAGTAAAAAAGGAGTTCATTAAATATGTTTGAAACTGTTTATGGACCTGAAATCATTGAGCACTATATTCACATGTTCTAAATCCACCAAATCCATGTGCCAGGTGTCTCCTGCTGAGTGGTTTTAGGCAGCACCCTACTCCATGTCTTAGGCTATGTGAATCATTCCTCAAAGTCTTCAGAGTCACTTAGCTCTCATCATTGACACGATACTTGAAACTGAAGTGGAATTCAGGCTAACTTCATCACAATGAAGACACCAACTGAATTTATACCAACTGAATGATGCGTAGGTTGCTCTATCAAAAGAGAATTTACAAAGACTGAGTTCTTATCTGTCATCACTTGCATCCAACAGATTGGTTTCTTTTGTTACAGTTCATGCCTTCACTCACATCTAAAATGGCATCATGGAGGTATCACCTGTGCTATAATTTAAGAGTCTGTAACGTCTTTCAAGACATGCACCAACGTAAAACAGGTCTTGGTAACGACAAGGTTTTTAAAATAAGTTTAACATTAATGTCTGTTAATAACCTAGAACTTCATCCTTCCTCTTTCCTTTCTTGTCCTCCCTCCTGCCCCCCAATACATACTATATAAACACACAAGCAACACTACGTACATTCATACCTTTCAAAGACAGAGTATCTGCATTCGTTTCTGTATATGGGATGTGTGATGATCTGCAGCAGAAGGGATGGACATCTCCATTACAATACATTTTCTCTGCTGCATGAAGTTTGGCAAAAGCAACTTGGTTTGCACTGGGTTTGATCTGTACTGAGAATATTCCTGGAGCTGTAAAAAATGTTTCCCTGAAACCAATAATGCTTAATGTTTCTCTAAAACCACAGAATTTCTAAACCAGCACAGCGATGGTGCAAAGTGATACAAGGATTCTGTGGGCACTCACAGGAGATGTACAATCTATTCCCGGTCTTGAACAAAAACTTTCTCCATCTTTTCCTACACTATTTCATCCCCACTCATCTGTCCTGCAACTTTGCTTATGAAAACTTTTGAATCTTTCCAAACTAAATTTATTGCAACCTCCTTGGGATCCTCTACATGCCGCACCTAAAGGTATCTTTGGTTTACACTACTTCCACCTTTCCCTCTGACAAGCGACAGCAGTGGGGAGGGTAAGGTGAATCCCAGGCTGTCTTTTGTGTAGGTTGCTACTGGCTCTTACCAGACGCCGTGTCTGAGGTCAGTTTGCAGAGGAGTACTGCACTTTATTAATTTAGAAAGCAGGGCTAAGAACCCTGCACATGACTGTATTACCTGGATGGTCTGCAGGCATTTGATAATCCGCAGAGAAGCTCTACTGGGTCTTAGGGAGGCAACTGAGGTCCGGGAAGCTCAATGTGTTTAGAAGCTCCTGTCCAAATCAACTCATGCTACTGTTTGAACACAATTTGACTACAGTATCCTGTGTGATCCACACTTAATCTGGGGCATTCCAAGGCAGAGAAATGGCCGTAAGAGCTAAAAGCTATAATGTTTTTATCTTCTTGTCTTGCGATTGATAACAATGACTGTTACTCGATTTTAAATGCCATAAATTCATTTTGGGACACTCCTTAAAAAATAACTGCTAGGAATTTAAGCTGCAAATGTAGGTATTTATATGTATATTCATAGAATACAGGACCAATTCCTGAATTGTGACACAAGGCTACAGAATAGGTCATATGGTTTTAGGGACACTCACAAACTGAGCCTTAGACTTCCACATTTGTTATGCAGCGCACATTGTTACGGTGCTCTCTAGCAGAACATGGTGTCCCACACTATGGAGGCATGGAAAAAAAAAAAAAATCATCAAGTTCTCTGTGGGGGTGAACAGATATTCTAGTCACTGGATGGTTTGGCAGCTAGTGGAAGGCTGGAGAAGTTCAAAAGAAAGAAAAATAAGTTCCCAAACAAGCCTTTTGCTTGTAGTAAAAATAGGCACTGATGGACTGTAATACAGTTCTAAATTTCCTTCACTGCAAACAGCAAACAGAACTCTCATGAACATATGGCAGAATCACAAACTTCCATGTAACCCAGCAGCAAACATCTGTATATTTATCAACGCAAGTTCTACCACCTTTACTCAGTTTTTGTTCAATCCAAATTTGCAAACCTTGTGCTTACACAGAAATTCCAAAATTCACCCCATCTGTATGCTAACGATAGCACCTCTGCTTTAGCCTCTGGCAGCAGTGATTAGCAACTATCATCAGTATCGGCAAAATAAACTCAAAGCCATTACACACTTTATGACACTGCAAGGAAAGATGTTCAGGTTTCTCTAAGGAGACACCAATAGCACTTGAAATTACAACTGTGTTTAAAACGCAAACAAGCAAGCAAGGGGAAAAAAAAAAAAAAGACCATCCACAATTTTGAGTTTTAAAATATTTGTATCGCTGCTAAATAATTTACAAAAATAAGGAAAGACTCCTACTCCTAGTGCCATACAGGCAAATTCTGTTTAAACTGCTAGAAGCTTCTCTTCTATTAATTTTAATGTATGAGTGTGTGAGAAAAGGAAGCTACAGCCTAGTGCCTATATCAACTTTAATAAATAATATATTTTGCCATATTCATCTTCTAAACTAAGTAAATGACAAAAGTAGACCCTCAGAAGGACAGAATTTTCAAACCAGATTAATTCTCTTATTCTAAAGCCTTAACCCAAAGGATTTTTCTTCTCCAAGGTTACATTGCTTGATTTAGCAATAGAGTACATTCTCAAAACAGCAGAAAACAGATGGAAAAATACATTGTGGCACAGTTGGAGCATACACCTAAGCACACCTGCATGTTGGACTGTGATTTCATGGCATTTCCAGCAGTTGCTTCTGCTTCCAGCATGGAGCTTCGACAGTTCAATTCCCACAGCCTCGGCGCACGGTCCTTCCCTCCCTGCCGTTACTGGTGTATGTACCACATACATACCACGGCCGGAGAGGGCAGAGAGGCAGCGGAGGTTAAAGCTGAATTAAGAGCTTCACTCCTGTTGAAGATAACCCTGCAATAGATACCTGGTCTTTTGGGCTGCCAGCTATCCCAGGAAGCAAGCGAGCCCAGCGTGCCCATGCCTTGCCCGTTCAGCATCCCCTTGCGATCCCGCCACTCTGCTGGGAAACATGCCAGACCTTCGCTTGACATCCCAGCGAGTTGTCTAACCACAAAAAGCCAATCTCCTTTATAAGTATGAAAAGCTTGACGTACTCATTAGACCCAGGTTTATTTGGAAACTACTTTAAGTCACAAAGTCAGTGCCAGGGAAAGTTTACATCCACAGTGCTCCAAGAGAGAAAACGCTCCTCTAAGTCTGGGCTCTGGGAGAGGCAGGGGCCATGGCAACTCTGATAAAGTCATCTTGGACTGCTCTTTAGTTGATGTATTCATATTGTAATCCCACGGACTGCAAAGGAATTATGCTAGTTTATGCCATTTAAGGTCTCTAATAACTGAGATGAAGCCAGAAAGTGACAGTAGAGGGAAAAATGAGGGTTTTGGAGGGTTGGTGGGTTTTTTTAGCAACCACAAATAAAAGGAAAAATTAAATTTTATAGGGGTTTGAAACAATGAATTCACACTGTCTCATTAAAACAAATGGAAATCTTAAATACAATAACATAGCCAACATTCTCATTCGGGGAGAAAGGACAATTACAAATATGGAAACAAAAGTGGAGGGAAATATTTCCCTGGACTGAGATCAGGTATATTCAACATAAATTATCCCATTTCTGCATGGCAACCTGATGATGATATATACCAGGGAAAGAACCACAAATCTCTTCTTTCAGCCTAAATGTCACCTGAGCAGCCCTTCTGTTGTTTAACATAAGCAAAAATTTTCGGCCAGGAAAAAAAAAAAAAATCAAATTAATATCTTTGTATCGTTAGCATATTGGACAGCACTAAGATCTGCCCCGACTGATCAATAAGCCAAAAAGAGTCAGGAAAGCAACACAGTTACTACAGCAATCACTTCAAGGCACCAAGGGAACTTCAAAAAACAAAACTTGGACTTTACTAGTTCAGTGTTTGAGAAATATATATTTTGACTCTAAACTTGCACGTGCTTTGGCCTTTTGTTGGATTTTATCTAACTCAGTAAGCCTCAGGTGTTCCAGACTGGAACCTCTTGCCTCACAACCACCGTCTGTCTCAGCCGGCTACTGTCAGCACCACCCTGGCTCTTCAAATCTCAGGTCCAGGAGCAGAACCTATGGATAAACCAGGGCATTTCCTAAAGCTCTGAAACAAAGTCCACTAAAGGCTACGAAGGAACTTCCACCTTTTTTAAATGAACAGGGATTCCCAAAGGGCCTGAATTTGGAACTCTAAAGGGTCTTAGTCCTTCTCTCTCTATCCAGAGACTACAAAGGACAAAGCCTAGAGGGTTTAGGATATTCATTTAAGCATTTTATGTAAGTGAGATGAATTAAATTGGTCTGTATCACCCATTTAAGAATAAAAACATACAGGTAAAGAATTGTTGCTGGGAAAAAACCCCAAAACACACACACAAATTTTTTCAAAGCCATGAGTTACACGTGAGTATTTTGAGAAGTTAGTAAGGAACCACACAGCACAGCCTCCAGACTCTCTCTGCAATCGTATCCATCAGGTACTGCCTTACAGTTGTGGGCAGCATGGAAAATGAATGGCTCAAGCTGAGATGCAGGACAGCCTTACAGATAAGAAATCTTTTTCTTCTTTTTATTTTGAATTAAAAATGTGCATAAAAATAAGACTGTAATGAGCTGCATGTAGAACAATCAAAATTATGAGGTATTTGCATTTCTTTTGCACCTTGAGCCAAACAACTACAAAATTATGCATAGGATTCTCTCAATCTGAACACAGTAAATATTAATAATCTCTGAATCAGCAATGAAATGCCTTTTGCCCCCGAACCCTGAAGAGAGACTTTCCAATTCAAAAAGTTGTAGTACAGTGACTGAGACCATATTTACAAGGCACGGAGCTGAGGCATATGCGTGTAGCCTGTGAAAATAAAGCTGTGCCATCCCCCAGCCTTCACAGGGAGACATTTTAAAATTACCTGTTTGTCAGTTTTACAAATCCATGTCTACGTCAGCAGTCCCCTGTGCGGTGCTGTGTTAGGAAGCAGGCATGCTTTCATTTGCACATTCTGATTTTACAATCGGAATTAAAACATTTGCTCTGTTCGGGGCGAGTTGATAAACAGGAATTTCAAAATTTGCCTTTTTTTTTTTTTTAATGTGAAAAATGAAAGAAAAATGTTCCTCTAGATGTATTATGCCTTTGGGCTCCATTTGAGGGAAGGGAAAAAAAGACAGAGAAAGCTACTGTGAAGGTCACAGAGTGAAAGAACTTCCTCAGGGCACAGAATAAATTAAATCCCAAGGAAAAAATAAAATGTGATTTCCAGAGTGTGAGGCACAAACTCAAAATGACAATGATTGACAGCCAAACTATATCCGTGCAATATCGAAGACTGCACGTTCTCATTTACCTCAGTGTAGCCAGCAAGCGCCCATTAAACATCCGTCTGATGCCCAAATTAACCTTCTTGGCAAACTGAAAGAGGCACAAACTATCATAATCAACCTTTCATTATCACAGCAGCCTCTAGTTAAAGGGTCAGAATAATTGTGCCATCAGAGCCCTGATTGTTTTCAATCAACAGACGACTGGAGTGACAGCTCAGTGATGGAGTAGTTTGATGAAACCGCACCAGGCCTAATCAGAGCAGATGAAAGGAAGGCATGATTGGTGCAAATGAACAGTCGTGCCTCTCTTTTTCATTTACAATCTGAAATTACTCTTAAATTTACAGGGTTTTTTCTCCCTTATGAGTACCTCTGAAAGAATGTTTGACTTATTATGAGTTCTGACAGTGCAGAGTTATAAAACACAGGTAAGGTTTTCAGCCCAGGCTTTAAGTGGGTATTCAGCATAATTTTAACAAATTCACTCTTGAAAAGCACAAAATGACTAAAGACTTCCAATGACCTAACCTTTCAGTGCTGTTTGATTAGCAGAACAATTTATCACGGCTCACATTCTTCATGATAAGAGAAGATTAAAAAAAATGGGTGAGGATCTCTTGCAAATGTTTTCTCTTAGCCAATATATTTATTGTGTTACTGCTCTCCTTTTCTCTCTCTCTCACACACACAAAAAAAAAATTAAAGAGCACTGCATTAATAACCCTTTTCCTCTTAGAATGAATAATGGAATCGAAGCAAGGGATTGTTTGGAGATGAAAGCAGAGACCAATTATCATGCCACTGACAGCATCAATATTTAGTTTTCTGGTGGGCTGGGTTATTCATTCCCACATTCTAAAGGATGGGAAATTAATCGATCCCACTAGGTGTTTCTTACCTTACTCAACGGCACAGAATCACAGTGCCTTATACATGAATAGGGGGAAAAAAAAATAAATAAAAAAGAAAAATTAGGGGTTGCTTAGGCAAAATTTGGAAAGAATGGAAGATTCAAGTTTCCTGCAGCTCCTCAGCTATGGTTCCCTTCCCCTCCCAGCCTCACCCAGCTCCAGCCACCTGGTTTCCCATCCTCACCACGGTGCTGTAAGGAAGGTACAGTAAATCGAAAGCAGCTTTTTGTACCTCTGAAGGCAGCAAACATTTCAAGTGATGAGAGGTAAATCTTTTGTTCTGTGATCTTGGTCATCATCAGATGTTCTCTAGTTTATCAAGCATCACAAAATGCATACCAATGTGCAGGTCAGCATACCAAAAAAAAAAAAAAAAAGCAGCTTAGAAGCAAAGATTAATATTTGCCTGAAGGGGGAGAAGATACAGAAGACTGATCCAAAGACCAAAGGCTTTTAAGAAATTTTGCTTCCTGTTCCTTTTCCTCACACTACAGAATGGAAGTTTTAATTCCTTAAAAGTTTGGGGCTGTAAGCAGAACATTCCTCCAAGTGGAAAACACACAAGTGTCCTCAGCTGAAGAAGCTGTGAGCAGGCTTGCACATCCTTGCTGACACAGAGGATGCCATTTTCACTTGTTCCTATGTAATTTATCGAAGTCTACTGTTGATGTAAGTAGGTTGAAAGGACAAGGCTCTCTGATGCTTTTTCTTTGTATAGTCAGGAAAGTCTTACTACCCTCAGATAGCATGAAGGCTCCAAACCAGCCCAATTAAGGAAGATCTATTAGCTGCGAGTCCTAGATAAAAGTAGCATGACAAAAGTTGCTCAGTCTGCCAGTCATTTGGCAAGTACTTCCCGCAGTGCTTCCACTCAGTTGACAGCTGAATATCACTTTTCCTCCTGTTTCAAATATTAAAACATCCAACCTTTTCCAAGTATAAAGATGCTGTTTACAATATACATATGGATGTAGTGAACTCTTGGGAATGACCTCGAGACATTCCTAACACACCAGTGAAGAAGGGAAGTAACGGTTTGGGAAGCTGCCACCACATGCTTTGTTGGATGGAGCAGAGAGAAGGCTCAGAAGCAAACGTCCTTCTCCCTGCACACTGTTTGCTATTTATGTAAAGTCTCAAAGTCTCACATTCACGTTTCCCCACCACAACGATCCCACCACATATCCAAAAATGCTGTCATTTGGCTATTTGTCCCCAACTCCTACCCAGCCATTCCCACACTAGTGCTAGACCCCTGCTCCAGCAGTGGCACTGCCTTTGTGTACAAGGGGGGCCCTGAGGTGCATTCCCGAACTAGAGTCTGCGAGCAGAGCTGGCAGGAAAGACAAAACACGCATCCTTCCAGACCCAATCATAATCACTGCCACCCAGTCCCAGGCAGACAGGGTTTGGAGGACAGTAGGCTCAGGCAATAGAGAGGGAAGCCAAATATAAATGAGTTATGACTTCAGGAAATACATGTCCCAAAAGGAAGATTAGAGAACCCCAAGGTTCATTAGATCTGGAGAGGGAAAGCACTTGTTAGCATATGTCCCCCTGACCTCTTTTCAGTCTCTGCAACAGCTGCAGTGCATTTGTCCAAAGCACTACTTCAGGAAGCTCTTGGTCTGCTCAATAAGAAGTGCAATGCTTCTTGGTTGGAGTTTTGCTGGTTTGGAATCTACGTGACGTCAAGATGACAACCTGCAACTTTCAGAACACCAGCCCTGCAGACCATAAGCCACTTTCCAAGAGGAAGAAATTTGATTTTGATCTTTTAGCACTGAATAACATGCAGCAAGCAGAGCTGTTGGCCAAAGTCTGTCTAGCAGCACGAATGGTGCATTTCTGGATAGTACACTGTGATTAGAGGTACATAACACAGCTACATTAATAACAAACATTTATCAAAATTAGTGGTGTTAAAGTGAATCCCAATGTATTAAAAATACTTCTTTATTTTTCTCAAGTCCTGATAAGATCTATCTTAAAGCATTTAAGCTGTAAAGCATCAGTCACCAGTTGCCTCATTCCCTCACAGGGCTACTAGACAAAAATAGTGTCCTGCAGAGTCTTCAACAGTTAGAACCTAACCCACATGTCTTTGGCAGATTTCTCAGTCATAATTAAACAGCTCCATTAGTAACAATTTTAACAGCTGTATTTCCATCTCAGAAATTTTTAATAAATGTTTCCACACAACATCCTTGTGAGGAAGAGAGGGATTCTTCAGCCCAAAGACAAACTCTCCACTAACTAAATGCAGTCCCTTGCATTCTCAGTCCAGTGCTCTACTGCAAGCTTCCTTCCTCCCTGGTGCTACATAATGACACCAGCCTTCCAAAAGGGACATTATTTTATCAAAAAAGGTTGTGAGAGAAAGAGTCTTAGTTTCATTTTTTATGTATGTGTTTCCTATGAAAGACATAGAAAACAATGTCAGTTTTACAATAACAGTTAAGAATATGTACGCTTTTCAAAATTGTATTCACTTCTTTTACACACTTATCCAATGCACTTCTTTTACCATTTACTGGAGTTTTACAATAACAGTTAAGAATATGTACGCTTTTCAAAATTGTATTCACTTCTTTTACACACTTTATCCAATGCACTTCTTTTACCATTTCTTATATTTACTGGAAATGAGACTAGACAGAAGCCTACCTAGAAGACATTGACTAACCTCAATAAAACTATTTCAGCTTTTTAGATTTGCAATAAAGTAACTATGATCAAAAATCAGCTTTACAAAAGGCTAGCTGATATTCATTAATATACAACATTATATATGGTAATGAAACACATACTAAAGCAAAGAGTTGCTATAATGGAAAAACTAAACTTTTCATCTACTGGAGCTCAAAGTGAAGTAAGGTAGGGACAGAAGGTAAACTCTCGGCTGTTGTAAATTATCACAGCTCATGGAAGTTTGCCATTTTACACCTTCTGGGAATCTGAACTTCAAAATTATATAGCACTTTCCTTCCAAGTATCTCAAAGCAATTTAGAAGCAGTAAAACTCGAGCTTCTCCGAGAGAAGTGTACATTTCAACCATTTTCCCAACATGGGAATTAAGAGAGAGAAAAATTAAGTGATATGACAGAAGACAGCAATGATACAGCTGACACAATCAAAATCTTCTGTCCCCTCAAGTTGTCCACAATGGAGTCTCTTTGCTCCACTACCAAAATCCTGTGGAGAGTTTTGTGCTCCATGCCACAGAACAATGCCTGGTGAGACATAGGCATCTGAAACTGAGGACAAAATGGATCCCTAAATATCATCTGACAAAAGTATTTGAGATTTTTGCAGCCGAAAAGTACATCTCCATACAGGCAATACAACACTGCATTTTTTCTTAAACCTTCTGGGAACAGCAAAGACAAAACTATCCCATAGTGTGCTTCAAGAGAAGTGCGTTCTTGTGCCATCAAGTCCTCAAACCACGGAGTAGTTTCCTGTACAGTAGTTTGGAGCTTCTCTACAAAGACGGATCTGCAAATGTGCTTCTCGCACCTAACTCATTCTTCTGCTCTGATGCTATGATGGAACAAGCAAGGCCCAGTACAACCCCTAGCAATGACACTCTGGATGTACAATTGTGTGTATAAATAAAGCCTGTATGAACTAGTGGGTAGTCCCTATTGCAACAGGCTTTACAGCTACCCCACTACTGACCACCACTCTGTTGTCCTGTGCACTGCAATGACTATCGACACCTGGGAGTGTACACAGAGGTGGGACTGATCCCACTGGAAAGGCTCTGCTTAGTTCTGCAAACAAAGTAAATTTTGTTTTAACAAGACCGTCAGAAAGGAGTGTAAGGGGGACACAATCTGTGCAATAAAGCAGAGCAATAAAACCAAACCCAAAATATGACATCTGGAGACAGAATCTCGCTTTTTCCTTTCAAACAGGTCCAGTCATAGACAGTTAGAAACGACAAGCAAGCCCTCCCATCATAAACATTCCTGAAATGTAGCTCCCTAAGTTCCTAAAACCCATGCAGCCAAATATATCCGTCTTTCTAACAACTGGATCAAATGGCACGAAGTTCTGAGGTAACATCTTCTTGCCATTCACTTTCTGACGCATCACAAAATGCTCAAGTTTGGACCCTCCATCATTTGTCATGATGGTAAAACCACCATTGCTAGGTGCTTTATCCCTGATACGTTTTTCTGAGGTTGCAATGAACAGAAGCTTATCTCTTCATAAACACAGCTGTCTAACTAGGGCTCTTAACTGTGATTTGATTTCAGTTTAAGGAGATCAAAGTGTACAATAGCATTTCTCTCTTTGCAAACGGAGTGAGGACAGAGCACATGGGAGGTGGAAGAAGAGGACCTCCCCCTGCCGCAGTCGTAATTTCAAAATCCGGAATTGCTCATTTTTATTTTTAGAGGAAACATTCAAGCTGACAGCAAATGCACTGAAACTTTACATACACGTTTATCATTAAAATAAGTTGCTGGTATATAATTATAAGTGGAAATTACAATCTTTCACCATCCAATACACATTGTTTTTATTGCTATTCCTCTCTTGTAATCTTCCCCTCTGAAACGTATTTTAGAAGTATAGTGGATCTCTATGGAGATAGGAATCTACAAGCTTTCATCAGTAAAAATTGTTAGAGAATGAAATAGGCACAAAATCAACAAAATTCTATAAAAATGCAATTCAGCTCTGTGAAAATTAGTCTAAATGGTTCTTGAATGTAGAAAGATTCCTATTCCTTTCTTCCCTATTGTTAGGGTATAATCTTCTACAGATTTAATAGGCAAATCCAACAAATCACATAAAAATGTATCATTTTCTATAATAATCTTGACAATAGCTATACAGGACTTGTATGTCATTAATATCTTAGGTTATACACAAAAATGTACATCAAAGTACATACTCTCCTTAGTTGGTTTATATAGATGTATGCTCCCAACGTGCCATGTTACTACAAAACCACTGAGGCAAATTTTTCCAAAAGAAATCACCAGGTGGGTTTTTTGGAGTTTTTTGGGGAGAGTTTTTTTGTTTGTGATTTTTTTTTTTTTTTTTTTAAACAAGTGATATCACCAGCACCTTCACAAGAACTTTATTTCTGTTCTGTTCTGCTTTACTATTTTAATGAACCAACTAAGCCCTCTGACAAGGACGGTGTCAGCTTCTCCTGCTGGGTCTCACAGACAAAAGCTGTCCGAGTGTCCCCTACTTTCTCCCAGCCGCTTCACCCCACAGTTATCAAACATCAGTCACTGAACTCCACGTTACCCATTAGCAAACCTGATTCTTCAACTCCGAAGCGCTGCTGGAATCTCGTTTTAACAGGGACAGACCCACTAATATTAACTGTGGGAACATTTAGGCCTTTTCCTGTCAGCAGACAATTTACTTCTGCTTTCTCAAATCCCACAAAGAACGTGCCTCAGAGGACAGCACAGCAACAACACAATTACATATGTATTTTAGGAGCTGGGATTTCTTTTGGCTGATTTTTCACAAAGGGGTATTTTTTCCCCACTGCTTTTTTAAATACAAAAAGGACGAGCAAGTACACTAGCAGAAGCTCACTCAGCTTTTTTGAGAACAGAATAGTCTCCCTTTTAATTAAATTGCATCTTCTTAATGATGTCAATTTTATTGAATTTTGTTTAATCCCCACATGATGGACTTCAGATTAATGCAGGACTCATATTATATTTAAGCAATGAGTTAATTTTTCAAAATCAACTAATTGTCCTAAGAATGTTATTCCTTTTAAAAACTGACTTAAACACTTAGAGCCACATTTGTAAACGCATTTAAGATCCCAGTTGTATCTCATGAATTGGGAATGTCAGAGCTTCCCTAGTACAAGATTAAAACAAACATAAATTTATTATTTAAACCGACTGAATCACATCTGAAGCAAACTGAACCAACTGCAATTGCTAAAAGGTGAACCTCATAAAATTCAGACCTATATGGTTTCACACGAATATTAAAATGGGCTCCACCCTAAAGGAGCAGTTTGAAAGCTTTTCAGCACAGATTCTCACTTCAGCGACTGTGATCTTTCAATCTGTCATTACTATCCCACATAGACCTCTAGCCTAGAAGCCACTTCACAGCGAGGCTTCTTCAGATCTTTCTGACAAATGTATTTGTCGTAATTTCTTCCATTTCTCCCTGGCACGAGGGACTCCAAGGTGATCAAAGGAGTATAAGGACCCCTTTGTTGTAAGGCAATGAAACCCCCAGCTCTGCAGCTCACTCCCACATCCAGAAGCTGCCAAGGGTCTCCCCGTTGCAGCAAGCAAGGATGTGCAGGAGTGCTACTGCTTTTCCATCTCCTTTCCATCTCCTCATCGTCCCAGAGCCACTCGTGTCCTGGTCCTGGGGCAGGAGTGACAGCAAGGGATGACAGTTAGGCAGATCTCAGCAGTCTTGCTGAACTAACCCACTTGATAGCAGGTCTAGACATACGAGTGCAAACTTACTTCATCTAACTTTAAGCACTTAGTTTAGCTACTTAACCCCAAAACTGGATTCTAGCTATCTTAACATATTGATGACAATTTGTGTGGTTTTAGACAACTGGGACTTCAATTTTGTTCCTCCATCTTCTTTGGCTCTGTAGTTACAAACAGAAGTAATGTTTCTACCAGCTCCCAAAGGAAAACTTGTTGAAATATGGAGCTGGGAATTCTCGAAAGAGCTTCTAATTTTCTATCATCTTCCATAAGCTTAAATCCATCAGAAACAGTGTTAAACAGCTTTACTGGGATTTTGAAAGAGTAGAGATTACTAACATTTGTATCTTTGAATGGAAGACATTAACTAAGATGGTAACAACAGACTGCCTCATTTGATCATCTATGGTATCTGTGGGTTTTGGACTTTATTTATGTTGTTCTGTTATTTAACTTAAAAATGAAAGTAATATATATTTCCAACCACGCCTGGCTTTCACAACAGCCTGACCAAGTTTCTTTGATGTAACCACATACCTGTGTATTAATACAATCATACTTCAGTTAATCTCCAACAGATCCATGCCACAAAAAGTGTAACAGTCAACACAAACCCCACCGTAAGAGACCAATTCAAATGCAGAATGCAATATCACAGAAGCGGTCTCGCTGTGCGCACCCCTTGGTGTCCTTTTTTGGTTTTCTAAATCAAAACACACATCCATTGCTTAGCTGAAGAAGTGACCTAAATTCAAGAGCTGTGGGCACAGCAGCCACCCTAAATACTGCTGTGATGCTCTGTGCAGTTCTGAAGTTAACATGGCATAAATAAGGTGATGCAATATTACTGTAGGACACTGAGGCAAAAGTAATGCCCTCCAGTAATTCTCTATTGCTTACAGTAATAGCAGCAAAATAATCAAGACTTCTGATTGGAACTGACATGTATCAAAAAAAGAAATTAGAAGAACACACAGTTGCTCCTAACATAAACCTAGTTTTAATATAAAAAAATCCCTTTCTATACTGCTATACTTGATATGTAACAAGATTAGCTAACATCCAAGAAAAAACAGGCAGAAACTTTCAAAACTTCAGAACAAAAGCATATATAAAATTCACAAAACATTACTGTAAAGGACAAGATTAAGAACTCATTAGATTTAAGCTAAGGCAGACAAAGTGGGGAAGGTGTTTCATAAAGTCAGGGGACAGTGCCAACAGGGGCAGCATTCATTTTCACCGTAAGCCAAAATGCCATTACTATTACCAACGATGCAGAAATTACATCAGGAAAAACGTGCGTGACCTGAGCACATGAGCAGAGCAGAGTGTGAGATTCAGTCGCCTACACCCACTGCAGCCTGCAGGAACCCTGCCCCGTCCGCAGCTCCACCAGACACCGATCTCCTTGCAGATCCTGTGCCACAGCTGCCAGCTTGGTCTGTACATAATGGTTAACCTACCAAAAATGCTGCACGTGCCTACGTTTATGAAAATGAATCCCACACAAATCGTCTGGAGAGACCGTAAGCAATATTACCATTGTACAGTCAATTCAGGTGAGATACCTGTGATTATGCGGATTAGCCTTAGGAAAAGGAAACCTACATTCTATCATAGGTGATGGTTTCACACTATTTTTATTTGAGGTTAACTACATAATCTTGCTTGCAGCTAGTCAGGATACACGGTGCAACCATCAGTGATCCAGCACAGTGGATACTGGGATTCAAGGGCGGCTCTTTGGCACCTTTACGTACACTACTCATGAAAAGGGTACTAAAAAGGAGCTGAAAACACAGCAAAACACACGTGGGCAATATGCTAATTTTCCCATACAGCCTCACCAATTCACCTCAGCCTTGATGTGCATTAAACTCCTTTTTTCTCTCCTATGTCTCTCTCGATGAGAGGCTGACAGCCACGTTTTAGTGTGGTGGTTTTCTACTTAGGGTAAATACTCACTAGGGATGAGCATTAGACCACCAGACATGATTTCACTTATTGCCCAGGAGAGCACTTAAGCTTATCTCTTGAACAGTGAAAGGCTAATGTTTAAACACGACGTTGATTATCGAGATGCCTTCCTTCACTTACTATTTTATGTTGTTACTTTTTTTGCAGTAAAACTTAAGTTCCGATTTACCAAGGCACTTACTCCACATTTTATTAAAACATATATATGCCCCTGACAAACATGAATTTTGCTCTCTCCATATTAAAAAATTGCTCTGCAGAATCAAAAGACTGACAGGAAAAAAAAAAGGAAAAAGAAGTACTGCACTGAAGGAATGGCAAGCTTGTACAGGAACACGACAACCCACTTTAGAAACTGCTGCTCTGCATAGGAAAATGTGGGCATCACTGGAGAGGTATGGAAGATGTCTGTGGGCCTATCTTCAGCAGAGAACTGTTCCACCACAACAGCTTGCTATAATGTGTACACCGCAAAATTTCCTACAGTACTGAACTCTCTGGGATTTCTGCTGAAGAATACTTTTGGCCCTCCACAAATACTACCAGGAGATTCAAAATGGAGCTCAAGTGTAAGAAAAGGCAGTTGAAAACAGGGCACTTTACTCTCCCTTAGAAAAGGATGAACAGGACTATAATAAGAAAATTGGATTTATACATTTATTATTTTTATAAAATAGATGCTTAACTACTCATATTGACCTGTAACATTGTAGTCTTCCTAGTTTTTGTTTTTCTATTTATTCAAGCAAAGACACTTCTCTAATACAGAGACCAAAGACTGATTTTGCACATCACACCCACAGTAACAAACAGAATAATTAGTGCTACCCTTTCCTATGCGGAACATCTACTTCATGAACATGAGTTCACAAGTTCCACTGTGCACAAGGAAGTTAACAGGGCTGGAATATCTTGGGAGCCTAGGCCTGGAAAAGACACAACACAGTTACATGCTTTCTAGCTGAATAAACTACTCATGCTCTTTTATCTACCAGTTCTTCCTAGATTGCTTGCTTATCAGTTGATTACCACAAAGCTGAGTTGCATGGCAAAGTAAAAAACCAAGAAAAAACTCCTAACCTTAACTTCAAAAGAAGTATTGCAAGTACTAAAATGGATCTTATTTTTAATGTTAGCTGTTTAAAAAAATATACATTCTTTAACAACCTACTTAACTAGTAGAAGAAAAGGAAGAAACTAATCTATACTGATCTTATGTTAAGATTTTTTGCCAAATGTGATTCGAGAGTTCACCTTGGATCAAGTGCAGCATTTAATACAGTATCATTTGACCAATGTACTGCTGACAGACAGAATGATCCAGTAGATATTTCTACCTGTAACTATTAGTATGATCCTTGAAATATGAACATTTAAGCCTCATGACACTGAAGTTTTTAATAATGAACGTGGTAAGGCATAACTGTATTACAACTAAGGTTAACATCAGGTTTTTTACCTAAATCTTTGGCTTGCTTTCTACTTGCTAAGGTTCCAACAAGAAGCCCTCAACTGCTAGATTTCTCTGAGAACACATTCTGTCTTACAGGGTTGGTTACCTTTTCAATTATCAAGGGAAAGAATTCATCTGCTTCCTTAAAGTAGAGCCAATGAACCTTTCTAGTAATGGCCAATTATAAAAAGATTCACTTTTCACTTCATGATAAACTAGACATTTATGTCCTCGTCATGACCGTTTCCTGTGGAAAAAAAAGTGTGCTGCATAGATCATGATGAAGAGGAAAAATACCAAAGAATTTGCCTTTTTTCCTCCAACCTCGTCAGGATTCTTCCTTGGTTTCCTTCGTTTTTTTATTTATTCTTTTCTTCTATGTCATTGTTTTACATTTACTCACATTTTAATGCAGCTGACAAATCAGAAATACCATATATACAAAACAGTATTTCATTACCTCACATGCTAGTAAAATGCAAAAACTCAATATGAAAACCAATCTTATGTCAACTAATAATCTCTGTTACTGGCTTAGTCTAGCTAAAAAACCCCTAATGATGGAGGGTAGTAAATTACTCCAATTTCACAGCCTATGGACGTTTTCTGGTGGGCTTTCTTTTTGTTGTTTATTTGTGTTAAGAAATACATCATTATATTGCTTGCCTATTGTCTCCACTAAACATAAGACACCTACCCCAAGCCAAAGAGTTTTGTAAGATTTCAATAGGCAGAAAAAGGAACGAACTACTTAGTTTGTCCACTTTACCCTGTTTGGAAGTCACATTTTTCTTTCTGAAAGAATCAACACGAATTACTATAGTACTCTACATTAATCCACATCCTACTATTCTGTCATTAATATTACTATTTAACTTTCTCAAACTTGTTTTTTTTCAAGTTTATATTTCACCATATTCACTAAAACTCGACAACTGTGAATTGGTAGTCTTAACAAAAATCCCAAATATGCCAGATACGAGCTGCAGTCACTTCAGGTTAAATCACACTCAAACAGCACTCTGTGCACACATATTGATGCATTAAAATAACTGCCTTAATCTTTATGTGCATCAGGATCGAATCACTTAGTGGATACTGGGAATTTAAACTTGTGAAAACAAGTGTGCTCTGCAGACAGTGGCACCCTTTTCATAGGTTCTCTGAGGGAAGCTTTAATTTGTGCTTAGGGCTTCGTGGGAGCCCTGCTAGTAAAGGTGCCTCGGGACCACGCTGAATTCCTACCGCCGTAACACGCGTGCACGCGTGCGCAGGAGGCCACCCTAGTCACAGGTAAGACAGACAAATCAAACAGCAGCATTCCCCCCTCAGCTTTTCTATTATCTGCCCCACTTTGTGCCAATTTCCTCCAGCTTCCCCAACACCTCTTGCTTTGCTGTTCTTCCTTAAGACATGGGATGGGGATTTGTCAAAGTCAATGAGCACTTTATTACAGTGAGAGTGCTCAGTAATGAACAATTCAGCAATTTAATGAGATTCTGTAGATCTGTCTCTAGCCTGTCCATCAAGTTTCACTTCTATAAAGCACCCTGACACTAATCCTCTGGCATACCCAATCTTCACCCAGGGCTGAATATTAGATTCTTCCATGGTATATTGCATTACCACTATAACCTTAGTAAAAATGATGAACTTAACTACACTTGAGGCAATATAGCTGGTCTGATTTGATTTTCTTCTATTGGGTTGACTATGAGGGAATTACTTATTTACTAAGATAAAGCAAAAAAACAGTTTCTTATTGCCTTCTGAAGGCCTAAATTGGTAAATATTTATGTGTGTCTTTTAATTCATTCTGGGGGACCTGGAATATTTATAAATATATATTTTTTTCCTGGTTGTACAGACTGAATTAAAAAGACACAGGCACATTTTGCCTGCAGCTGAAAAGTAGTTTAAAAAAAATTCTTCGGAACAGCATTAGTAACCTTTAGAGAGGCAATTATGATAACGCTTAAATGGACAGTGTGGACTTTGTTGTCACTCAGAAAGCAGCATATTACCTGTAAGTATCTCTCCCCAGTATGACACTGCAACAGAAACAGAAGCTTTGTCATATTTGCCCCATGAAGTCTTCATTGACTGGAGTGCACACAATTAAGAAAATGATTTCTGAGTTTCTTCTGCAGGATAGGACAATAACACAAGATTTAAAAACTCCCACTTCCCAAAGTTTGTTTCAGCAGGTTACAGAGGGCACACCACTCTGGATATTCTTGCTCATTACTGAGCTGCCATTAAGTTATACCTGCATGGCTTTCTGTAGCAACTATTCCAGCAAAAGCATATCCAAGCACGTAGCTAGGAGATTTCACTGACCCTGCAGAGAAATTATGATAAAGTCCAATTGGCCAATCAGCCATGCCCCATATATGAACTTGTACATCAAAACCTTTTCTGATAAAGGGAATACTCCAGAGTATTGTGCCTAAAAAAATCAAAACCTAACCAAACCCACCATCATGGGTAGTGTGCTGCAAGGTTCTGTCGAACAGACATCCTCCAGAGACTAGGACAGGAAAGAGGCTAATCTTATATTAGTATTTGCAGAAAATATTATCTTTGTAAAGTACTCCATAATCTAAAGCCTCAAAGTTTTGGAAACGCATATACCAGTTACCAGACTGAAGGGTTAAGTTACATCTGCATACTGTCTTTGTGGTTTGAAGAGCTTAACTAGACATTTTATTTTTTAAGAATAAATATTTTGTTCCTATGTGACATTATTCACCCACAGAACATGAAGTGCCCCACAGATCAACACACATTTTACACTTTGAGAAAAAAATAGCATATAAATGAAGTTATTGGCTTAGAATCATCCAAAAGATAAGTAAATAAATAACATGGATAGAAATACAAATCAGTCTTCTGACTCTCAGTCTTCTCAGTTAGACCAATATAACCCACTTCCTAAAAAGAAAGCACAGGTTTCTTTCAAGCAAGTTACATTCTACCCTGAAATACTTTCCTCTATAAAACATGACAGCAAAAAGGAAACAGAAAGTGTTTGGGGAACCAACATTACAGAGCTTTCCTTCCATTATATCGTGAACTGCAATTTTTACAGACATATGATGGGAATGTTTCCAAGAATAGATTTTGGGTTAGTTTTTGTGTTTCTCTTCTCAGGCTACGTGGGTTTTTCATGTTAGGTTTACACACACACTCACTAAAGGTCACAGCATAATGTGTTTATCTTGTTAATATTCACTGGCTAGCAACCTGGCCCTTTTCTAGATCCACTTTTTTAAAGGAAATGATCGCCATCTCCAGCTTCTTGCCGCAAACCTTGCACTGAAGCCTCCACTCACCTCTGAGCAGAGCAACCTGTGTGATGATTCTCTAATTTGTTTCAGGCAAAGCCAGTTGTGGTGGTCTAAACAATTTAAATGACAACTGAAGTTACACAGCTAAGTTTGTCTGAGGTGAATGGGAGAGACCGCAGAAGCAGGTTTGACACCAGACCTGTGGCACTAGCCTCACCAGAGGCAAAGATAATTGAGTTGCATGCATCAGCCGTCTCTTCCCACCAACAAAGCTGGATCTGGAAGAAAATCTCTGGCCATATCCGAGTCACGCAAGTTGAGCACTAAGACAAATTTATCTTTCAAACAAACTTATTGCATTAACACAACACAACATTTTTTGAATTTCATTTAAAAATTTCCCTCAGTTGTTATTCACAGTTTTTGCTCAAGTGCTTATTCTCCCTCGAGATTGCTCCAGGGTTTCAAAACAACAGATTACTGCTATGGTTTACAGAGGATCACACATTCTGCTTGTTCACCAATCTCCTTACCTGCCAGATTTGTTCTTCACTGAGTGAAGTAAGTCTATCACTTTTAAAAACCTCTCGAAGAAGACAGTATGGGAGTGCCAGAACTTCTTCAGGATGATTCTTCAAAAGCTCAGAGAGATGTTTTACTAAGAAGTCAACCACCGCATTCTCCAACAAAGTGAGGTTGAAGAGGTCCGCAAGCTTATACAGGTCCAAGTAATTAAAACTATTTAATTCCTAAATGGGTAAAGCAAACAAAATATGTCTCAGAAAAAAAGAAAAAAAAAACAACACAGAGAATGAAAAAACCCCACAGGTCTCAGATAATGAAAAAAAAAGTTGTTCTTTTGGAGTTGTGGAGAGGGAAGGCAATATAACTTGAAATTAATTAACACAGCCTTATTCAAAATATATGTGTAAATGTTACCAGTGCATATGCAAATACATATGATAGTACTAATTTATATTGTTACTGCTAAGGTTATATATGCTTAAAGCATCTGGAAGAAATATGGATTAGTACATAATATAATAAACCAGCATGATTTACACCATAGGACAAAAGCTTGAAGGAGTTAACAAAACAAGTGGATTAAAAAAACGTATTTGTTAACTACAACGATTTGTTACAAAGCAGTTGTTTGTTCATTATTTACTGGTTTGATTGAGCTAGAGCACCTGTGTAGTACAACTTTTAGTTCCATGAAACCTCACAAAATACGAGATGCTGAGCTACATTTATTACATATATATTTATCTTCAATGAACAAATAAGCCCTTTTTTTCCCAAGCACTGACATCAGCCTGTAGTGGATGTTGGCCTTGTGTTCCTTCTCCCCCTCTTTCTAGCAGCAGAAAATCTGCAGAGACAAAAGCTACAGTAACTCAGGGCAGGAAGTTTTTTCCATCCCAGTAGCAGATAACTTATATTTATAGGCTAATGTTTTCAACTTGTAAATTAGTGTCTGGACAGCTAACTACTGCTATTCTAGACCATACTGCTTCCTTCAGGGGAGAGGCCAAGAATTCATCCGTATTAGAGAAAAGCAGCCGGGACATCTGGGAAATAAGCGTGTTTACCCGTTTTCTCTGTTCTTGCTGTACGCTCACGCCTCTCTCCTCTCCGCAATCCTGGTTTTCATCTTCCAATTTACCGCATTGCTCCCTATCAGCCGCCTTCTCCTTGACCAGCTCCACGTGTGAGAATGACAAGCAGCCTTGTCAGTTCCACTTTGCTGGTTAGTTAACATGGGGACCAGAGCAGGCAAGAGAAACCGACTAAATTAAGTCAATTTCACTTTCACTGCTCTGCTGGCGGGAATGGCGGCACCAAATGAAACTGACAAGAAATCTTGTAAATGTCAAATGAGCTGCACGGCTGGCAGATAGAGCAGAGGAACTGGGAAGATGGGAAAGTGCGAAGAGGAGGGGGGGTTTGGAATGTTTTATGGACTACATCTCGAAGGTGTGAATTGGGTGGCTGTCCCAATGACTGTGGAGCTGTTTATGCATATGCAATGGAGAGTGGAGGAAGAATTTTTTTCACCTGCTTAGAGAAGTCAGTACTGGAGGGAACAGAATTGAATTCCTGTGGAGGCTCCTGCTTGTTGCATAATCTCCCGGTCTGAACGGTGCACCTTTCCTCGCAGAGTTGTACGTTAAAGATAAATCCTATTCATCATCTACTTAAACGGCTGCATAGCAGTTTCACATGGTTTTCTTGGAAGAACAAAGAAAAAGTTCTCTATGTTGTCAGAACAGGCATTAACAGCCAACATCCCAAGAGCCACAGATATTCTAGTGTGGGTTCCTCTCCACACTAACATAGAAGAGGCAAGGATAAATCCTCCCCAATCACAGAAAGAAAGGAATTAATTTTACATGAGAAGTATCTGGTCTGTGTGCTCACTCGGTGATTTAATATGTGCAGATCACAGATGGTACCTCACACCACCACTTCCGTGACGGCCATGCAATGGTGGCAACACCACACAGGAGTACCATCAAAGCAGGCATCTGACAAGCAACAACCATGGTTTATTGTCCCTAGTTTGGAAGACTATCTTTTCAAAGAACTCCCCGACTGAATGAATGCCAAACATCCAGAACGAAATTTAGAAGAGCGCAGTGTATATTTATTGAGCTCTTTTGTAGTCACCAGCTATATCTGGGGAGGATAAAAACAAATAAATAAATAATCAGGCGCTGTGACGTAAGGATCAACAGCCCAACTAAAACACAGGCTTGATCAAACCCCACTAAGTGTCAATGGAGAAGGACAGGTGGCTTTTGGTGGACCTCAAAAGAGGACCATACTGGAGATAATACAATAAAATCTTTCCTCATTAGCAAGAAACAGTAATATGATACACAAATTCAGTATTCCCCTGAAAAAATCTTCATATTTTCAGTGAAATCTGAAAGACACTGGTAAGCCTTCATTTTTGGTTTGGGTATTTTTTATGGTCTCCCAAACTCCCCTATCCCCTCAAATCAACACCAATTGAAGTTTTTTATGAAAGCTGTCATACAGTTGAAGAGGCCAAATATACTTACGGATGGATAAATAAACTCTCACCAGTTGCTTACTTACAATATTATTTCTTTTTATGTGTTCACTTATTTCAGATGCTTATTTATTTATGTGTCTTTATTTATTTATTATGGGGGTTATTTGATTACTTATTTTCACTGGTAAGCTTCAGATGATTTTTGATGCTTCACCTAACATAATGTGTTAGTGACCTGCTGGACTTATGGTTTAGTGCTTGGTGAATATTGCAAGTATATTTTGTTAAAACTGGTCTTGGTCTGTAATCAGAAACATTTTCTGATTTTGTAAGGTTAGAGTCGATCTACAGGTTTGTATTTCACAGCCAAAGCAGCAAGTAGTGCATTAGCTTTTACAAATGAAAATTATCAGACTGTCATACCAATATTCAAATCAAAATTATACAGTACTATACATTACTGTCTCTGTGATGATACTAGAGTGCAAAAAGGTCACACTGAGATTGCACGATGTATACCACAGACCAGATGCTCTTCATATGTGGTAAGACTTCCAGAAACATTAGACTAAAATGCACCTTACCTTCTAGCTTTAAAAAAAAAAAAAAAAAAAAAAAAAAATTCCCAACAGGAAGTATCAAAGCAATCACAGTCAACTCAGTCTGATTTAAATAGATTTTCAAACTAAACCCTTAGCTGAATTAAAAACTTTGTTAAAAAAAATGGAATAGGTTACTAAATAGGAAATTTAGGTGTGGTCATGAACAAGAGTTGTGGCAGTCTCTGTTTTCCACATATTTTATTATATTGTGATAAAAGAGCAACTACAAAATTTAAGTGTTGTATGCAACTTTCTTCTGATACTGTATCACAGCGTACATTCTTTAAAAACATGCAATATAAAACAGGCTTATGTAAATTATTTAAACTTTTAATCTTGTTTTTATAAACTTTTAAATATATGCCACTTATCTTTTTTGAACTGAAGGATGAAATATGAACACAAGCAGAACTGTCACTAAGAGCTGAAGAGAATTAGGGAAAGGTAGTGATCCTATCTCTTCTAATATGATGTATGTTACACTGCTGAAACACATTCAGACTAAGAAAATATGTAAAAGATTATGTATACAGATCCTACAGCTAACAGTTGAAATAGTTCTAAAATCTCAACCAATTTAATAAATTGACCAAATTATCTATCGGTGTCTACTTCTAAAATGAGAAACTATCTTTGATTCTATGCATGCTACTTACTATACATCCCCTCGCTTTCCCGTCTCGCTGAAGTAGGAGAATCCATTGTCCTACACTACTGGTCTTCTGATTCAGTAGTATCAACCTTTAGATCCCAAACCAATTTAACAATGAGCTGACATTTAAAACCCTCATAAAAGAAAACCAGTTTTCTGAACAAACATAATCTGAAAGATGACAATATTAAAAATTCAAAATAAATGATGTGACATTGTCCATATTTTAATACAGAGGTGTATTTTAATACAGAGATATGATAAAGTGTCAAACAGGAAAAATAGATATAAACATTGTATTTAAATTACTTCCAAATCCATCTTTATTCGTTTTTACTTTAAAGAATAATTGCCTTGCACAAGGCACTGAAAAGGATGTAACAGATTGATAAATTAGAGTTAATCATAACCAAGTACACAGCAGACTACAATATACCTCTATTCCTCTGCTCTGTGTTATAAATAGCAGAAAAAGCACAAGGAGAACTAAGGGGAAAGAATGCATTTCTTTATGACCTTATTTGAAAGATAAACTCCTTGGGGAAATACAATTTATTCAGATTATCAAGACCCTGCTGTGCAAATCTACAGTCTGGGAGCACACTACAGAGATCAAACAATATTTACTTTATTCTGTTGGGTATAAAAGCTTTTAATGAATGCATAATTAAGACAGAAAAAGTATATACAGCTTTAGAATTCCACTGCCAAGCCAAGCCATTAATATCCAAAGTATCGTACCCAGTTGTAACTCCACCTGCTTCCTATTTATATTACAACACTGTTATAAATCAAGGTATTAAATGACTAGCCCAGCTGCTATAACAGAGAAGAGTTGCATGGTGACACTATTTCCCCTTTTCCTAAAAGGGGTTCAGCCTCTTTAAAGGAAAAAAAGAAGTGTGAGGTCTCCGGGACAGGGTTATGTTTATTCAAGATCTTTAAGCAGCACCTAGCACAACAGGGTCTTGACCCTATGTCCTCCAGGTTCTCTGCTACTGTGAACCAGCTGCACTATTCAGAAGAGAACCTTGACATAAATCATAGCAAAGATAGACTCTAAATAGATAAGGGATAGTAATAAAATGAAAAGTTGTAGTGACAAAAATATACTTAATCTGACAACAAAATCGATCAACACAGTTCTAAGAGAAAAGAAATCCCGTTCTGTTGGTTCTAGCTCTTCCTTTCTCTATCAAAGGTTCTAGTTCTGCAAAACCTCATGCATTTACCTAAGAACTAACAGATCATGCCTGTACTCAACAGCACAGCACACATACATATTTTACACTGAGCATAAGCACAAATCTTTCAAAAACTGTATTTTCGATCTTATTTGAAATCTGCCTCCACTAAACACCGAAGCCATCCAGTTGAACCATGAAAGACATTTTACTGAAGGCTGGTCACAGTGGAACAGCTGGGTCGGAGTTTTGCAATGTCTAAAACTGTTTACATTCATTACAGGATCAGTGCAGACTGTGGATGTATTTATAGGCACAGTAAAGGATGACTTTTTAAATGACTCCTTTTATAAAATTAATTTTTCTGGTAGATCATTGCTTTCTCAACACTTTCTGTAATTCTTGCTTCCATTTTCTCTTTTAAGCATGAAAAGTTATTTTGCATCCTTCCTGTTATTTCAAAGTAGGTCTGGGGCTAAGTACAAGAGCAACAACATCAAAACATTTCAGCCCTATTATTTTCCCTCTACCCTATGCAAATTCATTTCCCTTCTCACTTAGCGTCTCCCTATATCTGCTTAGTTTTCAGTTTCAATCCTGCTGACTGGTGCCAGTAAGCACCCTCTTCAAAGGCATGGAGGAGGCCTGTGACCTTCACAAGCACAGTGGAAAGACATGACATTATCAGATTGCTCACGTGATGAGACATAGAATCACAGAATGGTTTGGTTGGAAGGGACCTTAAAGACCACCTGGTTCCAACCCCCCTGCCATGGGCAGGGACACCTTCCACCAGACCAGGTTGCTCAAAGCCCCATCCAACCTGGCCTTGAACACTTCCAGGGATGGGGCAGCCACAGCTTCTCTGGGCAACCTGTGCCAATATCTCACCACGCTCACTGCGAAGAATTTCTTCCTAATATCTAGTCTAAATCTTCCCTCTTCCAGTTTAAAGCCATTGCCCCTTGTCCTGTCACTCCATGCCCCTGTAAAAAGTCCCTCCCCAGCTTTCTTGTAGCCCCTTTAGGTACTGGAAGGCTGCTCTAAGGTCTCCCCGGAGCCTTCTCTTCTCCAGGCTGAACAACCCCAACTCTCTCAGCCTGTCCTCATATGTGTGGTGAAAAAGGAAAGTGAAACATGCCGTATGCAGATACCCAAAAGTAAAAACTACAAAAGTAAACATTTTATAGAGTCTCAGAGAGATAATCTAAGTTATTAAATAGTACAAATATTTTCAAATGGCAATCCAATTAAATATTTTAACTGACTCTGATTATACATACCTATTCTATATTGCATACATTATTATGTGTATCATGGAAAGAAATATAATAATGAAACATTAAAACTACATAGTTAAAGTTTCACAGTACCATTGGAACAATCACAGGTAAGGTTCTGCAGAGTTTTCAGTAGCTGCTTTCCCTTGCTAAACAGATGCCGCTGTGGGAATTTTTCTTTTATTTTTTTTATTTTTAAATTTATTTTTTTTTTTCAACTGCACCTGGTACAGAAACTCCCCAAATGAAAAGCTTCACATCTCACTTGGTTTCACATCTTGCCAGGTATTCCTGGAAAGATAACTGTAGCAATCAGTATTATTTAACAAATAAAAATACAGATATAACACAGAACATGGAGATCATCTAACTCTTCACCTGGCCCTTTTATACCATTTCAGACAGTAGAAACCCACAGGGAGGATTTCATCAGATTCAAAGTTTACAGTTTTTGCCAATTACGCGAGCCTGTTTTTTCTTCAAATATGTTATGAGGAATGACATAATCCTGCGTTCTTTACTCCAGCAGAAATCACAGCGTATCAGTACACAATCTTTACAGATGTTTTATTACTTTGTATTTTTGCTAACTCTTCAGAGTTACTGCAGTGCTTGAGGAAAGCTGAAAACTACTTGGCTAATTCATCAACCACCAGCAATCTTTTATGGCAAATGTTCCCTTTTTTTGTTGCCAATATTGTCAAATCCAGAAAGAGCAAATTCTGTGCTTTAGAAACCCAAAAGTTCACAATAATAGCAGTTAAAAAATAATTACCATCAACAAGAATAATAAAGAAAAATAGGACTGTACAACACTACTGCTTCCAATTCTTTTGCAGACTGTAATAACAGTTTAAGGCCATGAGAACACAGGAGTGGAAGCCTATTCCTCTACTACGCTGGACAAACTCATCAAATCATCTTCATAAAGAAACATCTGTCTTAAAACTCACTCTGTTCTTGCTCCCAACTACTATTATGAAAAGGCTCAGCTGATTTTGAGACTCCATCTCCTAATTTCCAGCTTAATTTACTCAAAGAGTTTATATGCATTTGGCCCTGTGCCAACATTATCTTTTAGTTTTAACAGCACTCAGTCTCTCTCACTGCTCCCCCCTTCCCCAGTATTTATTCCCTTGATATATTTAGAGAAAGCAATCATATTCCTCCTCAGCCCTCATTTTGCTAGGCTAAACAAGCCCAGCTCTCTTAATCCCCTCCCGTAAAACAGCCCTTCCTGATCATCTTGGCTGCCCTTTTCTACACCTCTCCCAGTTTGACTTCATTTATTCTTCTGCATGGGGAAACTCTTCACACTACTCATGATTTTTCAAGTGTACCTTGTACACCAGCATTAATACCTCCTTAGTTTTATAAGTTGCCTTGCAGGAAATATCCTAGACTCTAACTGCCTTTTTCTCGATGGTACCACATTAGTAGCTCAAAGCCATCGTATGATTTAATACATGAAAATTCTTTGTAAACTTCATCCTCAAGTGAGATACAGTAACAGCCCTTCCATCTGCAGCGCAGGATAGAAATAATACGACATGTTACAAATAAGAATTTAGTATGATGCAGTAGATTCTACCAAGGATGCTCAGAAATTCTTTTCCAATTGCTTATTTAAGTTCTTTCTACATTTGAGCAACGGACCTTGTAATTGTTCTGGTACATACCAGGTACATACCAGTTACTTACTGGGGGGAAAATGATTTCAATAATTTTGTTAAGATTTGTTTCAAAAGTAGGCAAGGAAATCTCTTTAGTATTCTGAAAAACAAAGTAAATTTTAAATCAATATAAACTATGAAAACTTTCAAACATAGTGAAAATACAAGTAGAAAATATGTTTCTATAGACACAGTACATTAAAGCGTGATTTTTATTCTTAACTCCCATCTCCATTACCAGCATGGATGGGAGAGGGAGAGTTTTAAAAAAAAAATAAAAATCAACGTTACTGATAGATCTGTTAGAGGAGGTATTAAGGTACCTGACAGTTTCCCTGTCCAATGGCTTTTTTTAATAACTTACTATTTTGCCAACATTTAATACTTCAAAGCTGAAGTTTCCAAGCCTTAAGATGAATCTCTTTAAAATCTCTTGAAAACATCTCAAAAAGCATATTACACATTACTAAGAACGAGACTGACAGGAAAAGACCATTGTTCTTCCATATCAAAAAATATTTGGAATGGAAATAGCTCATAGGAGTTACCATCACTGTGAAAAACTTCTGTTGACTCCCCTCATCAGCCTCTAGAAATACGAATAGTTTGGATATGATCAGTAATGACTTCTTTGAACTCTGCAGCTAAAACTTCATCCCATTCTAGCTGCACTGTCCATCTACTCCACAACTAAACAAGATCCTGTCCACCGTGGGCCAAATCATGATGACAAAACCTGAAGGCTGAAAGTCCGTTTCTATTGTGGTGCTTAGGATCCACTTCAGCATCGTGGCCAGTCAGAGAAAGACACTATCACTTTCAAATGCAGAAGCATGAAAAAACCACCCAGACCAAAGAACAGGAGAGCAGATCCAGACAAGAAGCTCAGAGATAACAAGGAGCAAGCAGTACTGGAATCTAGCAGGAGAGTTAGAATCACAATCCAGAGAAGGTATGGCTTCTCAAGGAGGCTGGGCGATAGGTCCTCCAACTGCTCTGCATAAACGTAAATGAATAATGATGAAGATGGATAATCGCATGATACTTAGTAGCTAAAAAAAAATAATAAGTCAACACTCATGATGTTGCGCTAAAGAACAAACGGAGTGTAGTCCAAAATTATCAATATACTAATGTTAACGCACTAGGTATAAATAAGAACAAGGGAGGTGTTCATGTGAAAAGAATATATAATATGATTCAAACAACTCTGTTTCATAATCTTTTTATGACTTTTATCTCTAGAACATTTCAATGATGTACACGTGTGCTCTGTAATAAACCCAGCAAAGGACCACTTTTCTTAAAAACCTATGTCTGCTTCAGAATTCCAGGCAACACCTTGTGAACAAATGCTTAAGGATTATAAAGCTAATAAACACATCTAAAAATGGAGAAATGGAAAATTGCAGTGAGCTGGCCATCTAATATCACCAGAGAATGAAACAAACCATCTAAAATGTGTGGAATGGCGGGTTAATTAACACAGACAAATTCAAATCTCAGAAATACTTGCTAAATAACCCAAAGCAACAAAACTTTCTCAGAATTTTAAGGCAGTATGTGTTTCTCTATCTACAGAAAGGCTGAATCGAGTGCAGGATAACTCAATACCGAGTGTAATTTTGATAGACAAAGCAGAATCAGTCACCAATTTGAAATCAGTAGTTCCTAATGAATTGCAAGAATCACATCACCCCAGCTATCTACTAACATTTGACTTGTACGAAAGGAATAAGGCATCAGTAAGGGAACTTATTTTTTGGAAACCTCAAACGAGTTCATTTTCCTAAGTTTACAAGAAATATTGGCAGAATAAAATGGGACAAGTTTAACACAAGGAATATTAGAGAAAATCAAGCATTATAATGTCTCATATATTACATATTTTTAGTAGGATGCATCTTTGCTGAGTCAAAGACTTGTTCAACGACAACCTCAAAATGAAGTTATTCATGCTAAGTTATAAAGCAGTGTAACTTTTTCCAGCAAAGTCCTCAAGGAATTGATTCTGAGTCCAATACTGTTAACAGTTCAATTGAACTAGAGAATTATAAGTTTTGCCCACAGAATTTGCAGAAGACTCTGCAAAAGCAGTGGGGTAACAAATTATGAGAATGATAGCATATGAGTATTGTCTGGCTTTCCTGGCAAAGTGATCACATTAAAAAAAGAAAATAATAATAAATATATATATATATATATGTCTGAGAACCAGTAACATAGCTGATATAGAAAATATACCAGGCTTTATTTGAAACACCACTTACAGGCCATCAGAAGGCACTAAGTAGCAGTCATAAATAGCAACATCAGTTCTCAGAACAGTGCTGTGGCAAAAAAAAAAAAAAGGCTTATGTCAAAATGCATATCGAGTACTGTCCAATAAAAGAAACAAATCCTCTTGCTGCTTCAACATTGCATTTTTAAGGTTACTGCTCAAATATCGCTCCCAGTTCTGAAGTCCACACTTTAAGGATACGAAAATACTATAAGCTGGAAAACCAACCTTGCAAGATTTAAGGTGGTCAACTTAGTTTTTCAAAGACAGACTCCTGGAAGATTTGATCTTGAGCAGAGATATTTATAAAATGGAGAGAATATATGAAAGCAAAAAAGTTACCCTGGCCACTGAACTAGAAAGTACAGGACTGTTTGCATTGCCTTTGTGTGATTACCAACATTTTGCAACTCTGCATTAAAAAAATGACTGCAATAAAACAAGTTTTTGCCAATTGTCTGCACAGATAAAGAAATATTTGCACAATTTGATGTAAGTATATAAGGTTTCACATTCCTCCGAAGAGCAAGAGACTTGTTGCAGCTGCAGGAAGATATGAGGGTACTCAGCAGTTAAAAGAACCTGATTATAAGTATGTGAATGATAAAAAGGTAACATTTCCATTTTATTTGGAAAACTGTTATTTGTTCAGGTATCTCTATGCTTCTGCAATATGTCACCTCAGCTCAAAAATCACTAAGATATTTTTTTTGCTCACAGCACTAAACCACAGCAAATTCTCATTTTATAGAGAAAAAAGGAGGGGCAGAAGAGTAATTTAAAGGATTTCCCATGATGCAGAAGATACAAAAACCAGAACCTCAAATGACTGGAACACACTTCAGTGCTCTAGTAGTTAGGTAATTCTTTTCTTCCCCACCCTCAACTTTAACACAATTTAAAGTTATTTATACAGCTCAATATATCAGCAAAATGTCGGTAACATGTTTTGTATAAGCATTATGTCTCGGTAAGGTAAAATCCTCTACAACACTCTGTCCCTAAATTTATGCAGTGAAAAGAACATTTGTCTTTCCCATGACTAGGAGCTGTGCTGATTAGTAGGTTTACTACATAATAATCAGAACTGATTTTAGGAGGTAAACAGGACAAAAAGGTACAGTAGTAGTCCACATATGAGAAGAAAAGTAAAAGAAGAAAAAAAAAAAATCCCAGAAGCACCATTGAATTAAAAAAAGAATTCAGTATGTGTGAGGATCAAGGGGCAATTTGCTTGTATTGTATTAACTAAGGATTGTTGACTAAAGACCATTGACTAATTATATTATTGACTAAGGATTCACTTATCACTCTCTTGGTCAGAAATTAGTATAAATCTGACTCTCAAAACCAGAAAAATCTAGAAAGGGCAAAGCCCAAATGTAAAAAAAAAAAAAAAAAGACCTTGACTCAATATCCAGTTTGACATTTCCTACATCTGACCTTCAGTAGTGCCAAACAAGTCCTCCCAAAACTAACACATATGAACGTTCACACTGCTGAAGGTGCCAAGCATCAGGAAGGCATGAGCTTTCAAAGATCATGCTAACTTTTCTTCATTTAGCAGAATAAAAAATAATTCCCCCCCCTCCAAATCTCAAACAGCTAATGGCCAGAATCCCATGCTTTGCCACCAAGGCTTTTTTTCCACAGAAATACAGAAGAGAAAAATACTTAATCAATGCATCGTATACTTAAGACATGCAACCAAATGATGAAATTCTCACTGGCTTCAAGATTTCATCTTGAGGACACCGTCTTTAAAAGTAGAATAGATCACTGTAGGCCTGATTTCTAAGAGTTCACAACTACAGATGCTTGTCAGTATCTCAAAATTCTGAAGTACATGAAGGGCCCCTCTTCTGTATCCCCCTGCAAACACAATCAGAATGAAGTGAAGACAGACATCCTTGAACAGAAAACTGGAAGGGCATTTAGAGGAGGGACACAGCTCATTCAAAAAGAATGTATTTCCATCGCTAATCTGACAAAAAAAGTCACTGTTTTTAAAAATGAACTAGAGCTTACTGAAAAAGTTTTTAGTCAATGATTATTCCCCTGCAATGTTATAAAAATTAGTCCTTTTCAAATACAAATTGTAATAAGAAATGTTGCTAAAACATCCAAATTTCAAAGATTTCAACCACAGCTAAAAGCAAAAGGCTAACAACAGCTTATCAAAGGTTACATATACCTATGTATATGTACATATACCTATGTATATGTACATATACATATACCTTGTATATGTTTGTTTTCTCCCACCCCGAAATATTCACCACACAACACTGATCGTTTTATTCACCACACACACACTTGTTTTATTCTTTTTCAAGAAGTTCTGTTAATTTCTTCAAACTTTTGGTCCAGTCCTGAATGGTGATATATGAAGTCAGAACTTGATTAGGACTTTTTACCAGTGGTGTATAATACACACGCAAGTTAAGACTCACAACAGTATCTAGGTAGTCAAATATTTTCAAGTATCTAGTTACAGTCAACATTCAATATCAGTCTCTGGGGGCCCTTAATATCACCATTGTATACCCATATTCCCTGCACACTTCAGTTCCCCATGAAGATGGCAATGCTGCAAATATGAGTAAAAATATTGTGAGGCTGGCAAAAAACAAGATACAAGCACATATAAACACTGATTTTGGGCCCGGCATATGACATTGGGCCTGTCTCCCTAGCTTTCTCCATGTCCATGCCATTTCAAGTCAGTGGGAATTCCAATCCCAATGAGTTTTGAGGGTTGAACATACCTGAGGTTACTACAATACTTCTCCCATGATAAACAGGTGTGCTTAGAGGCTACGGAAATTCAAGGCCTTTTACATATATAATGAGAACAGACGTGGCTTATGGTAAACAAGGAGAAAACACTGAAATGGAATTTAGAAAAAAAAACTGCTTTGAGTAGCTTTGAAAACTTCCACAACAAAGGTCAAAGTGTTTACAAGGCAAGTCCAGCCAATATATTACTACCCCTCTAATCCAGAGGACACAACAGCTCCTATAAAAATTACTGTAGGGACAATTCCATGTGTTACCAGCTCAGTTCCCACTGTACTGCAAATACAAGGCCTGGTTTAAGTCATTCAAGATCCAATGCCACCTACGCAGCTAGACACACTCTGTGGTAGAAATCACAAATACTGTAAGACTCTGTTGAAACATGAAAAATTTAGCAGCAACTTCCTCCAAATTAATAAACAGATGTTTAGAATAGATTACACAGGAAAACAAGTGAATAAAGTAACAAACATTTTTCAGTTTGCAGTAACACACCTGCAGGACATTATTGATGCTTAATAAAGCTGTTGATACCACTCATCTTTAGGTTTGTATCTTTAATTTTTAGAATTAGTGGGATGAATGAGGACAATTTATAACTTTCAAACCTCTGATTACATATTGGCTGAAGAGTCAGTAAGGCTGCAAGTATACGTTTCTATTTATTCTGGATTCAAGGCCTATTCGATACCCTGAACAGAAATAGAAGGTTTTGGTTTAAATAGAATTCTGAAGCAAGATACTGGTTCCCTGGCAAATTCTGCTCTGCTGCAACTGTCCAAACAAAACACTATCAATGATGGAACATGCTAAAATGCTTTCTCATTTACCGCTGCTCAGAGATCTACTGGAAAACATCAACAGCCTTACATGAACTCATTTCTTTGTGCTCCCCTACAAACTGAAGTGGTTCAGCCAAAAATGTTTCTCTATTAAGTACTGAAATAGTATTTAACAGTAGTTAAAACTGGATGATAATTTGGGGTACTTCCATTTCTGAAACTACTTATGTATGCTTTAGGCTTAGGTCATTTTCGTTACAAATCTTTCTTCTTAACTAGCACAAGACACTAGTCGAAGGTGTTGTGAGCAGTTCAGATAGTCGGATCAAACAGTAATGATAGTAACAACTGAGCCATCAGAAAAACATAATATGGGGGGGGGGGGAAAGGGGCGAGGGAATTTTGCCTTTAATGAGAGATAGTCTAAAGAAAAGTCTAAAATGCAAATACTGCCAAATTGGGGGACGTATCAACTTGGATCCTTATTGGATCCATTTCAGTCCATCTCCACGATTAAGTAAACAAGGTTTTGAAAGGATAGACTCTTCTACTAAACTGACTATAAAATGAAATTAAATTTACAAAGTCTTTTTAGTATCTTTTAAAGACGAAGCAGACCAACTCATTCACTATTTTCCTCAGTTTAATACTTCAACTGCCAAGTTGCCTCTCAAATTCCATCAAATAATACATTTTCTCATTCGTTTTCTTAAGAAAGATTCTGCTCTTGCTTAACATTTCAAACATGAAATTGATCCCTAGGAAAATAATAATAGTGTGTTTGAAAATACAAAGTATAGAGGAGATAAAAGATACTTACTTCATAATTAAGAATGAAAAAAAAAAAAATCAGTTCTATTCTGGCTAAGTCAGCAAAGAGGAAAGAAAAGATGGACAATTAGCTCTCTACCACAGTGATACTTCTGAGATAAATATCAGATTGCAACTCACTTCAGGCCCAATGTTCTCTTCAGGTTCATAGGTTACAAAGGATTTATTTATAGTCCCCATTTTGTATTTAGCATTCTGGCTTTTCCCATATTGGTAAATACTTTATAACCAAAGCATTTTCATGTTTCAGAAACACCTTTGGTAAAATGGCTTAACAGAACTCAAATTGCTTTAGATCAAAGCAAATTTAAATAAAATGCCCCTCTGTTTCTTTACAGGAGGGTAAAAAAAAAAACCAAAACAAACCCCAAACCAAAGGCTCTGCATATCTGGTGCCTGTATTCCTGTTCTTTCACATTAGAGCTGTAAGTCTCCTCTTTCAGGTCACGTCTTCCACATAAAAGTGCTAAACTAATGCCGCTTAATGACAAATTAATGTCCATGAATAAAAAATACACCTCTAATAGCATAGAGTAATTTGCCATTACAATATCATCATTGGACATGCCCCTGGTTTAATACGATGTATTTAATTCATAACTTAATGAGTGATATATAAAAAGAGAGAGATGAACCCTGCAATTACATTTATGTGAGTCTGTCACCTTATTTGTAAAACCTTAGAGTCATTTACATTCAAATTAGAACAAATGAGTGATTTCACAAAGTGCGGTGATAAATGACCATTGCTGCACAAGACAGAACTGTATTTCCTGTGAAAACATTAACAGTTTCCTATTCTTTGTTAAAAAATTACAACGCATATTGCCCAGCGTTGTGTGAATAATGACTTTTTTACTGATTAGGTCAGAAGACTAATACGGAGTGAAAATAAATAATCTTTCTGCTGCTGCCTCG
>NW_009621096.1:2099-2337 GCF_000690535.1 Cariama cristata | reverse complement strand
ACCTCTCCTCCGCCCCGCCGCGGGCTGCCGATGTTCGCTGAGAGTTGCCTAGTCGAACCTGGCCATCTCAGACGTGCGAGGGTGAACCTCCTTCCCAAATCCACGGAGCGCTTTACGGGTACCTTGCCGATAAACCCCACTAAATAAATAGATGGTTATACTCCCTGTAATAAAGCGATTACATCCTGGTTTTTGACAGCGTTGAGTCAATATAACCTGAGTAATTGCATGAGTAACT
>NW_009621096.1:0-2068 GCF_000690535.1 Cariama cristata | reverse complement strand
GTTTCCCCTAAGGGGAAACTGTTCTCGTGTAAATATATTTATTAATAATTAAAGTGTTTTTGAGTTCTTGTGCACACAGCCCCTCTCCCTCCCAGAGACGTCTGAAAGGCTGGTACCTTTAAACCTGCGCAGGAGTCAAGTGGGAAGGGATTTTGGCAGGGGGGTGATGGTCTATGGCAAGAGGCATGTGGTTTAATTTTGACCTTTTTTTTTTCTTCCTGAACAACAAATAATGGTGAGATCTATGTATGAGAGATTTAAAAACCTCTACTACTCCATTAGGAGCATTACCCTGAAATACTCACTGGAGCTTCTAACAGCCCAGATAATAGGGGTGGGAAATCATTTCTGGAAAATATTCCCCTCAAAGCATCTTACCAGAGGATTGTTTCCTAACAGCAACAACAACAAAATCTTTCTCAAATAATCCTTCAATACCACAAATATTTTGGCTTTAATTGTATCACTGTAGATGACTGCTCGGCATAAGAAATGGGAGTCAGAGCTCCTGGGGGAATTTTTTCTGACAAAGCCAGTACTGGATACCTTTGGGTAAGTCACACATTTTTCAATGTTCTTTGGCCTAATTTTTTTTTCAACTGACTGTAATCTGGAGCCTAATTTGATATGCCTTAAAAAGCTGATTTCACATGGAAGATGCTCTACTATCAGGGTAAGCAGCCATAAGAAATCCTAAAATAGGCAGATTAAGGGTTTGGGATCATGGGGGTTTATTTCTATGCAATTAAAGACACGATCACATTTAAAAATTGCTAACTTGTAGTTTAAAAAAAAAACCCAGCAACTGGGAGTCCCACATTTAAAATCAGCTAATAACTCTATTAATTAAGGATATGATTAGCAGAGACAATGAGTTAGATAGCACAAAAGCACAGCGTTTAATTCAATGTACATTTTCGGTGGACACGGTGTGGCCAAGGCAGGTGTCTATTAATTAGTGCTCTGAAGAGGGCGAGGAGGACAGGAAAGGGGAGAGGGAAACTGGCAGGTGTAGAAATGAGATTAGACAACAACAGAGGATTTTTCTCTCCAGAACAGAAGTTGTGCAGAATCCTCATCAGCCTCGTTAACATGTTTTGTATAAACGAAGATACATGCCAGGAGAATGGGCAGGGCAGTAAGGCACAGCTTGAGGACAGGGAGAGGGAGGATAGCTTTCCAGGGCTCACCTGCAGAGCATTTCCAGGCGGTCGTGACCAAATACCAGTCTCAATTTCCCACCCTTGCTTTAAATGCCGCTGGCTATTTGTGGATAGCAAGGTGCTTCCACGCTCAACCCTTACAAGGGGACCTGTGCCATTATACAGCGGTACTGCTGTAGCTGCACGGTGAAACCAAGCCTACACACTTTGCCTTCGCTTTCCTCCACCCCGCGGGCGCTCCAGCTAGGGCTCTGCTCCTCCTGGAAACTCAGGCTTGAGACAAGGATGCCGTTCCCGTGCCCACCCCCTGTAACCATTCCACTTGGCTGTCAGCTCTGCCATTGCTTTGGCTCGAAACGTCCACGAAGCGCCGAGAGCACCAGGACCAGGGTATCTGCCGTCCCCTGGGGCCCACCTGTGCCCGCTCTCGCAAGGGGGCCTGGATCTGCTGCCCAAGGAGTGGGGTCCCTCCCAGGCGCACCCTGAGCCTACGGCTGTGCCCTGCATTGCAATGGTGTGGCGGGAGGCGAGCGCTGGTCTGGGCAACTGCTCGGGGCTCCTTCGGCTAGACTGCAGGCACACAAGCTGCGTGGACAAACAAAGCATCTGCCGGAGGACAGTCTCCTGTCCTGGCATGGATCCTGACTTTCTCTGCGTAGTCTCGCTCAGTAGCGACTTTTTTTTCCCCTCCACGACGAGGGGGTAAGTTCACGTGGCCGCATGGGAAGAGGGAAGAACTGCAGAGGATGTGAATTGACGCCTTCACCCACGCAGGTAGAGCATTCCCACGCCGATAAGGGAGGGTGGATCAGAGGCTGTGCAATCTCGGGGCTGTTCCCTCCACTGTGGATTCCAGTGGGTGGAATTTTGGGAATATCATCACTTCGTTCCGTGTCTTTTTTTTT
>NW_009621095.1:8507-12413 GCF_000690535.1 Cariama cristata | reverse complement strand
TCTCAACCCACGAGTTTTACTTTTTTTCCCCCGACTCTCCTCCCCATCCCACTGAGAAGGGGAAGGAGCGAGCGTGACGCTTAGCTCCTGGTGGGGGATAAACCATGACATTTAGACAAATTTCTTGCCACCAACTCCTCAGCCACCCTCAACTCCTCCTTCACTAGGACGACCTGACCCTACGCCTCGGTCAGTGCTGTCTGTAACAGCCAAGCCCTCTATGTGTGGGAGCCGTGGATTTCACAGGGCTCTCGAGAAGGCAAACTGCTCTCTTGTATGAAGTTACCCCAAACAAAAACCAGGGGAGCCTCTGCACCACTCCGAATGCTTTCCAGTTGCCTTGATGTCCCCTTGTTAAGGGCAGAAGCCCTAACAAAACTCACAACTTAAATGTCTCGCAGGTGTTATAAGCCAAGGAACAAAAAGACACCGAACTCTACAGAGCTTCCCATCAAGCTTACGCTGCTGGTGCCCGTAAGCTACGCAAAAGCTACAGCCCAAGGACAGAGGTTAGTGCAACAGAATATTTCCACTTGCAGACTTACTCTGAATTCGGCAACAATCTTGGACTTCAAAGCAGCTTTCGGGTTCGTGGATGCTGTTGGAATAAAGAAAAAGTATAAAGAAACCAAGGAACCACACCTGAACTAAAAGTCAGTCACAAAAAGCAGTTTTTAACATAATTCAACCAAAGACTCGCAGGCTGTTGTTACTCATTACATTTTCCCCTCTGCGCAGTGCTCTGGCTTTCTGTTAGCTAATCGGGACACAGTCACGTGCAGCTAGATTGCGGCTGAGGCCAACAAATTATACTATCGCCCCCCCCTCTTTTTTTTTTTTTAACATGCTATAAGAATTTACTGTGCATACCTTTTCCAGCTCTACCGCTGGGAAGACAAGTCCCTGCAAGGGTTGGTTGATCTAACAGCCTTATCCAATGAGTTTATACCTGTCTACAAGGAAGGTAATATTATTTCCTAAATGCCAGACTTAGAGCTGACGCAGACAGCCCACCATTTCCTTCGGACAGGGTCTGCCTTTGGTACTTAACTAGGCCTAACCATGCTCTCAACCTTAAAAACTCTTACACCTCTGTTCTGACATCTTATTAACAGAGCAGGGGGAAGGAATCCCACTGTCGAGAGACACTAAATCCATCGGTTTCTGCACAAAACAGGAGAAACAGCTGGTAAGAAGCAAAACACTAAACCTTTCATCCATGCATTTTTGTTTGGGAAAGCAGCTTGTGATGTTAACCCAAGTAATAAACATCTCCAAACTCTTTTGTTAACCTTCTGATCTCAGGCAGGCGCAGGCCACATCTCACCCTAACGTTCCACCATCTCGCTTTACGGACCATTCAAGCGTATAATGAGATTAGTAAGATCGGTGTATTATAAATGCATTTCCTGCTAGACTGCACTGCCGGTACTGTTGGACGCCAAAGTTCATTATCTGCACTGCCAGTTTCCAGTTTTCTCTTATCCTAGCACCTAATTTGCTGTCAAAGACGTGTTCCTGAGCACCGAGGTAGTGTCCACCTCCTGCTGCCAAAGTACACGGTTCTGTCTGTCGTCTCTCCACCTCTGAATAGTCTAACGCCAGTTTCCAAGAGGTTCCACCAGCTCTTTCCTCTACTGCTCATAACCTCCACTCTCATAAAGATTTTATTTTTTTTTTTTCTTCTTACTTCATGCCTTTAAAAAGTGGTTCTCTAGCAACAACTCCTTGGTGCTTTACATATTAGTCTGCAAGGAGCTTTACAAGCCTGGAAGACGCATGCTGGTTCATGTTTTAGTCCAGGTACTTTGCCCGGTTTGGGCTAGCCTTTCTTCTGTTCCTCTAGAAGGCAATTGCTAGATTAGTTCAGAGAGTTCACATTGTTTCCTTACTTTGCGATTTCTTCCACGGCTTATTCGGTTGTTTGTTGAGAGTTTCTTTCAGCTGCTTCTGAGTTTTGAAAGTGGTACCTGGAAAACATTTCATTTTTTGCAGTCTGGCATTATGGGATTCCTTTTAAGAATCTGGTTTTTGGTGCCATACGGTTGCACGGTAAAAGAGTGAACAGAAATTTGTTTTAAAATACCTAGACCAACTTCCTTATATGAGCTGCTGGATGCCCAAGAGAACCTAAGTTTACTCAGGAATACAGCAACCTGTGGGATGGTCTTCCATTTTTAAATCAAGTTTCTGTTTGCCCTTACCCTGACAGTTCAAAAATCACAGTAACGACCAGAGTAAAAAAGAAAAACACAAGGCACCTAAAAATAAAACTATGCCGCTCCGGTCTTTAGGTAGGCATTTATGAAATCAGCATTCAACAGGCAAGTAATGCAAGCTGGGAAAATAGCCACAATAGCTGATTTACAAGTAAACTGAAATATTTTTGTTTTCAAGTTACAAAAATTATAGAGATTTCAGAACGTATGCATAAACCTCACTTCTCAACATGCAACGCCCAACTAAAGCCTTTTCACGTGCTAAAGCCTGAACCCAAGACACTGTGTTTCTCCTGCCCTGACGACAACTGGCTCTCAAAACCACACGTGAGGATTTCCTGAAGCACCTTTTGCTCTTAATGACATAACCAAGTAAAGCAGAAACATGGACTAATTTCCTTCAAGTATTTGAGTATCGGCTAATTTCTGGTTTTAACCGACTACGCATGTTTCCAGTCAACATTAGCTGTTTCAGCTTTGAAGCAGAGTTCTTTCATAAATACTTGAGGACACTTCACCCTCCAGCTTTGCTTCCAGCCTCTCTCCGACACCACAAATATTATTAGTAAAAACAACTTCTTGCTAAAACAGACTCAAAGATAGAGCCGGGGACACAAAGGTAGAGCCGGGGACACAAGCCCTCTACCAGGACACCGCGTTCGGGACTTGTAGGACCACTTTCCCTTCACGTTCTGTTTACTCTCAGCTGGAACAACTCCAGCTTACGTGAAAGGATTCAGAGCTGTCTTTAGAAAGGTACAAAAAAAATGGGAAACAGGTGAATTCAGTGCTGCTCACACACAACGCCTCGCTACTTTAAAGTCTGTGCCAGGTGCAAACGCAGAAAGAACAGATACACACAATAAACTCATTTTACTTGGCGATTCCAGACATTTTCTTTAATCTCGTCAAGCTCACGTGTTAAGTTTGTAAGGTAAGAAACGCAAAGCGTAAGTAACTTACTCAGAGCTTCTTTTAGTGCCAAAATGGTTTCCTCGGGGTACACATTTCTGTCCTCCCAGATTTTGAAGATTCTTTCAATAGATTTGGAAACAGATGGATCCCTGAAAAAAAAGAGCATAGTGGGTTTTCTTTACCCCCAGACTGTAATTTCTCATGATTCTAGAATGGATAATAATGTAAATAATTATGTATTTAAATCAAAGCTTTAAAAGACCCTTCAGACCGGGAAGTTCTCCTTTAGTTCTTAGAACTTTAGTTCTCCTGCACAGGGTCCCAGTGAGACCAAGGCAGCAAGTCCACACACTTGGTGTTAAGCAAACACACGCTTCCATATTGTAACAGATCAGGGCCCTTTTTTAGGTAAAATTAGAAGGTTTCAGAGCGGTAGGAACACCAATAAGAGCCTTTCTTCATGGGGGAAAAAAAAAAAAGTTGTTATTCTTCCTGAGCAGCTTTCTATATGGATGCTCTGGGAAAAAAGTGATTATTCCAGGGAGAGGAAAAAACAAAACATTACTCTTTTCACAGAGAAGCGTAACTACTTCAGAGAGAAGCGACTGTACAGCAGGTGATCAGAGGTGTTGAACTTCATCAAGACAATGAGCTCTCCCACTCATCTCTGATCACACATCCCCTCGGTGCCTAGCAGCATCAGCCTTGGGAGAATCTCCAAAGAAAGAAAGAAAAGGAGCTGGCCTGGTGTCAAATAGTGTGATCTCATCCA
>NW_009621095.1:0-8476 GCF_000690535.1 Cariama cristata | reverse complement strand
TTTTTCAAAGGAAAAAAAAAAAAAAAAAAAAAAGGGACAAATAAAACATCTGTAAGCAACCACTCTCAAAGTGCGTTCTCCCTAGATCCCTGAGTCAACACAGGGGCACAAACCCAAGGGACAGCTCTTCGGGTAAGAGAGGAAAAATGCATCACCAGACCAGTCGCCATCCTGTTAATCACCCAAACGAAGAGCATTTCCTGCAAAGCAACCCAAATTAAAGTTCACGCGCCCCGAATTTAGCACTCCGAGGGGAGCAGGCGAGCCTGAACCCTGCCAACAACCAGAAGCCGCTGCCGCAGAGGACTCGAGCTCGGGATAATAAGCTCTAACTGGAAAGCGGAGCTGGCACCACGGCACGGCTCCAAGCCCAGAGCAAAGCGGGCTGCTCCACACCCTCAGGTGGTGGGTGCTCTGCCAGGCAGAACTACGGAAGGAAGGGTGCTTCACAGAATGTTTGGGTCAGGAGGGACCTTTTTGAAGACCACCTCCGACTCAACTTCGAGCCCTGCTGCGTTTGCCTTCCAGCTCAGCAGCCCAAGAAAAAGCGATGTGTTTTCTGGCCACTTTTCCTGCTTTTTTTTTTTTTAACAGACTGGAAGAAGGTTGGTCGCCTTCTTGACTCCGTCGTGGAGCGACAGTGCTGTCCCTGGCCGTGCAAAGCTCTGCAGAGGGACAGACAGAACGACACCACCTGTCAGGGCCAGCGAGGTGCACGTGGAAGAGACAAAAATCTTCCATCGGGGTCCATAACAGGTGGCCAAGTCACACCCCCACGGTACACAAACACTGAAAGACGGAAGCGGCAAATTCTCAGAACTTTTATCCATTTAATCATTTCTATACCAACATCTGGAATAGGACCAGGCTTGGTAAAGCCTGCTGGGGCTATCCAAGGAACGGTAACATGCAATGCTTGCTGCGGCTTTTCCTCCTCTCTTTCGCTTTGGTAGCTGATACTCCCAGAATTTTTTCTCCCTCCTCCTCATTGTTGGCATCTATTAATGGCATTTTCAACTTTCTCTTCTGGCAAATTACATTTAAATATAAGCTAATGAGCAGTCCAACTTTAACCTTTTCCCCACCTCATGCTACGTTAAACCATCTGCCACTTCAAACTCTATTCCAGAGAGACACAAACCCGCAACGTCACGTTACTACTAAGGAGCTGCTCTGTATTTTTACTATGTCCTGCCCCTTAAAGACCATCCGGTTTGAGGAAGATTCGGAAACAAAAACGGAGCGCAGCAAGGCATCCTGCGGGAACGACGGGACAGGGCTCGCCCTACCTGGACACGTGCCAGCGCCGAGATCTTTTCATCCCACATTACTCTAATAACTGAAAGTCTCCGATTTCCAGCGGAGCACAAAACCACCTTTGAGAACGCGTTACCTTGAAATAACGTTTTAGCAGATGGGAATGGCAACCCAGGAGCTAGAGAGACGCTCGCAGAAGCCAGGCAGGGATGAGATTGTCATCTGCGACGCTTGTTCTCTTGGTGGTCGACCACAGGCAGATCCATGGAGATCACAAAGACCTCCTCCTCCTCCTCTTCCTCCCTGTCTTGTCACACCCCTCCTTGCTGCCAGTGCTCCCCCGAGTCTGCCACTGTCCCCCCCCAGCAGCAGCACAAGCCACTGGTGTCTGCACGCAAGGGGAGGGCAGAGCTACAGGGCACGCATGCGTTGGTGCAACACTTGCCCCTCGCACCACCTCACGCGGCAATTTTACTCAAATGAGACCCCTGTGCAAATTAGAAGCCAGCTCTACGTCCATTCTAGCACGCTCCTTGCAGAGAAGCTTGTTCGAACAAAATCTTTGAAATTTTGCTGATGTTTCTAAGAGAATATGAGACGCTAGAAGAAAAATTCACATTTTTTGAGACACTCATCCTTCCCAACACATCGTTACTTACTTCACTAACGAAGCAGCTTCAGGAAGCACTTCTGCAAACGTATCGCGAAAGACAATCGCGTTTTTTCTCTTGCAGTTCTGTATGACGTCATTGGCCAAGTAAAAAAGGTTCAGTCGATGAGGAAAGGCAGCTAAAGACAAAAAGAAAATTCAGATTCGTCATCAAGAAGTAGTAGTCACGTCAGCCACATTTTGATAACAACATTTAAGTGTTGGCTTTTTGGGGGGGGCGTTCAGCATTTCCGTCAATGGCGCATCCAAGGGCAAGTTCGATGGTCAAAACCGGGGACTAGAGAGGAAATCTACAGTTTACAAACAATTTCCAGATCTTCCCCAAAACTGCATGTTCGGTAACGTCAAGCCTCGACTCTGACTTCGGCTGTTGACCCTGCGCTGTTTCGACCGTACCCGCACAGCAAAAGGAACTGTACAGCCAGCACCGCCCGTGGGAAGAGGCCAAAGACAAAACGGCACAAACTTCTGCAGGGGAAAAAAAACCCAACCGCTCCAGAGCCCGGGTTTGGTCTGGTCTCCGAAGTTCCAGCATCGCCCCCTTGGGCTACTGACTCAGTGCAACCTCACATTTAATAATTTAGAGGCCACTTCCTCATATTTCCTAAGAATCATCATGTATAAATCTCCCTTTTTTTAAAGCTGTAATGGCTTAAAATGGTCTCTTAAGATTCCCAGCTTTACCGGGGAGGTTCTACCAGGCACATACCTGTGTCTGTAGGTGTCCAGAAGGCACTTACTACAGACAGGGAGAGACCTTCTCCACACCTCTTTAAATGCCTTCTATTAACAAAACCAATGTTTATTAATATGTTTAATAAGAGCTGCCGGGTCCTTGGACGCGGTTGCCTGGACGGCCTTTTCCGACGTGCGATTTAACGCCAGCCAGGCACCAGCTTTTGTGTGGCACACAAAGGACCCCGGATCCCCGTCCCTTCTCCTCTAGAGATCGATTTCTCCAAAAACACCTCCCCTGGCCCCTGCTGAGCCAGCACTGACCTTCGCACCCAGACCTCCCACCCACAGCCGCGCTCCAAACACATCCGCACCAAACGCACCTCTCATCTTCCTTATATTCCGCTCCAAATTTAATTATTTCATCAAACCTCTTCTTCACTCAGCCAGTAACAGCGCTTGTAGCGCATTAAGCTCATCAACATGCTAATTAGCTTCTTCACTTAATTTAATGACACAACACGAGGATTTAAATATAGGAACAGTGACAATAGATGGTTTTGTTTCACGTGCCCGTGAGCTCTACCAGACTCCCACCTTCCCTGCGTTTTGTTCCCCTCCGGCTGTACCCCAGCCACGTTAGTAATTGGGAGGTTTTATCTACAAGTCCCTTAAATTCTCTATCCCGCTTCATTTTCCAGTCGTCCCTACCTCGGCAGAGCCTCTTCCCACGGAGCAGCTACACCTTGCGGCTCTCCTGGTCTCCGGGTTTCTTGTTGGGATGCTCTTGGCATCATCCCTGGTCCAGAGCCCTTGGTGGGAGCTTACCCCTTACTGACACCACTCTCGCATTCACAACCTGTCGCAGAAAATCCCCAAACCACCCACTGCGGCAACTCGATCTCCGGCAGCTCCGTGCTCTCCTCCTGCTCAAAGCCAACCAGAAATAAAGCCAGGGTTTTCACAAAACTCATTTGTGCCTTTAGACCACGCCTAAGGAAAAACCACTACATGAGTATTTTCCAGTCAACAACAAGCTCACACACTTTTATTGGAAACTAATTGTTAAATTTTATCGCCTGCCTCTTTTCCAACGTTCCTCTCTGACACAGAGAAGAGGGCCAGTGGCCACCAACGGACTTCTGGCAAGCAGCCCATCAAAGCAGGATCGTAGCCACAGAAATAAGGGGTCAGCTCATTTTTAGCGTACAGAATGCAATTATTCAAAAGCCTTATTATAAGGCAGAGAATCCCTCCTTACGTACGGGATGCTGGGCATGAAACGCTGCTGCTTTCGGAGGCTCCGCTCCATACACAACTCTCGCTTGTGCTCTCGCACTCCTTTCCTGCAGAAGGGCTCGATCCCGGACAAGGAATCAGCACCAAGCAAGCAGACCGGGGGCCAGCACCCACCTAGCACACGGGTCCTGGCACGCAGCAAGCTTGGTTTCAAACGTTTTGACCATACGAGCTCTACGCTGACCTGTCGATATTAAGGGAAAATATAGCAAGTTGTTTGTTCAAAATGAAGATCTTTCACAGAAGACAGCCTCTTCAGGAAAGCAAAGCTGAAGATACATGCAAAGGCTGAGTTCGGTTTGATTGTCAAATCCTCAACAGGTTGATGCGAAGCCTCCACGAGCCCCTACAAGCGGGATTGATTCTTCTCGCTCGTTGCTGGCGCCCGCCGAGTGTCACTACAGACCGGCGGGTGAGCAAGAAGCACCGTCCGGCCCTAAACCCGAGGCAGGAACAGCAGGGCAGGTCAAGAGGACAGTCAGCCCCCGGGATATCCCCGCTCCCCACGGCCCCGGCCATCGGGGGACACAGCCAAAGGTACGAGACCCGAGCCAGGCATTGCCCAGCCACTGCCTCCTCCAGCGCCGCAGCCAGCTTCTCACCTGCAACTTTGCTCCTCACGTATTTTCCAGCGGGTTTTTTTTGCTGAAGGTATTTTCCATCCTTCCCACTAGGCTACTCCAACACCGGCCCAGCAGCTGCCGTGTCAAGGAGCCTCAACTCCCGTGTCGCAGAATAAGCTTTTATAGCAACAAACACAACAAGCCCAAGAATTCGTTACCCGAAACGGTTATTTACAACCTTCACCCTAAACGTGCTTACACAGCAGATCGGGATTTTGTTTGTTTGAGCGAGAAGCAGAGTGAGGAGCACTGGAGCCTGGAGGGCTGGAAATCCAACCGGAGCGGTGCTGCGCTCACCTGGCTTCCCAAAACGATTTGGAGCCAGCTTTCCCCAAAACGCCAGCCTCAATAATCTATCAGATCATCATCCCATCAAAATGAGTTTTCTGCAATTTAATTAAAACCCAGCACTCCACTGCTAATTCACCTGCCGGTCACCAGAGGCTCTTTCTATCCCAGTGATGTTAGTCACTAGCAGCGATAGAGCTGATTTCAGATCTTTTATGTCATAACACAAAACAGATCCTGAAGATATATAAACCTTTGATTTAAACGATTCAATGTATACACAGCATTCAAACGCAGCAGAAAGAAATCTGGAGCCAAATTCAAATAAACACCAAACGCACGGAGCACAGCTTGCACCATCACCTCCACCACTGTTTCCACAAGGCTGGATGCAGACCTCAGCCAAGGCAGAATTAATTTAGCTCCTTGATTTAGAGCTAATATTTATAAAACAAGATTCACCCAAATTGCACAGTAGCAAAAATCCAATACCCAGGCTAAGGACAAGCAGCACAAAGCAAACGAAGTGCCTTCAGGTCCAAGACACGCTTTGTACAAGGGGTTTTAGCCATGTTATGCAACTGGCCGTATCTGATGGGTGAACAGCTTCTTAATTACTCTGAGATTGTCTTGGCTTAAACCGGAGAGGAAATATAGACAAGAAACAGGAAATTTTATAACTGAGCCCACCCCAGCTTTTTGCTCAGCTCCAGGACAGTCGCCTGCTCCACCGACCGACATGTTCGGTCGGCCGGCGTGTGATGTCTCCAATTTAACTCGCATTTAAGAGCCGCTCGTGTGAACGCACCGACGAGACGACCCTCCTGCAAGAAAGCTCTTGATTCACAACGGAAACTTCCCAGAGGTAAAGTTATCGCAGCATTACCTTACAGAAACATTTATGGTGTGAAGCTCTCGGCCAACAACCGCAGCCGTGACCGGCTCGTGCTCAGGACAAGCCTTGACCCAGGAAGGGAGGTGCCCAGGCCAACAGCAACATATTTAAATACCAGTTGTCATTTTTGTTTTTCCTGAAAGGATCAAACTCTTTGTCCAAGTAGCCTCATACCTCTATGGTTGAACTGGACATTTCACATCAGCTGAAACAAATCTCTAACAATGAAGTGCAGAAAAATCCCTTGAGATACTGTAAAATAAAGATGCTAAGAAATACCCACAGCAAAATGCAGTCCTTTCCTCTCAAGAGTGTGCAGAGGGAGAGGGATCGACCACCCCCAGGGTGGGAGCACCCACGAGACCACCAATGCTTCCGCAAAATCCCTTCACAGCCCAAGGCAGGAGCACTAACCGCCCCGCAGGCCAGCCCAACGCCTACTTACTCTGATTTATAGAGGATAAAGAATAAAAAGGCCAATTTCTTTTTCCCACACTTGACGTTTTCTACAAGCCTCCTGCAAGAAACTGTCCCCAGCCCAACGCTGGCATCGCTGGAGAGACACTGGGCAGGAACCGCACTGCTCAAGGGTTTCACACTTAACAGAGACGTGCATCTAAGAGATACGAAGGCACTTCTCCCTCCGATCAAACACAGGTGCCTTCATCTTCACCCGGGCAGAGGGCTGAGATACAGCCCCTGACCCCACTACATCCATCCTTCACAAGGAACTCCCTGGGAAAAGCAGCTTTTATGGGTTCTTAGAAGTTTTACAGTTAAAATATTTAAAAGCTGGGAAAGGAACCCAAAAGCAAGCTGTGCTCGCCGCTGTTATTACCACTGAACTCCTCCGGTTGGGACCGCGACTTCCCACTGTGTGAGAACACGGAGAGGCTGTGAGGTCCTTGGGGCAGAGAACGAAGTGTACCATGAAGGGAAAGGCAGGGAAAAAAACCCACACAAGTGGGAAGCAACCAAATAACCAGGGGTCAGGGCACAGCAGCATCACAGCCGCTCTCAAGGGTTGTTTTAGCTGGTACCTCAGACAAGATGCTTAAGGAGGAATTGAGGGGTGTTGAGGGGAGATCTTCGTGAGGGCTGTGCAAGGAAAGCCTTGAAAGCGCTGGTACCAAAATAAAACTAAGAGTCCAGGCTGGCACCAAGGACTCAGGGGCAGGAGCTGACAGCCCAGCAGCACGTGTGAGCCAGCAGGGCAGGAACAGAGCATCAAAGGTCCTGCAAGTGGGAACAATCAACTGACTGTTGATAAGCTTGGGAAGGAGGAGTGCAAGGGAGAAAAAAGGGGCAGAGCCAAAGTAGCGTCCCTGGAAGCTCAGCTGCGTTGGTCAGGAGCTGAAAGACGACTGTCAGCCACGGAGAAGCAGCAGGAGTCCAGGGAAGAGTCTCCGCTCCACGAGCCAGCATGACGGGAGTTGTAGGACGATAAACATGGGGGAGTTGCACTGGCACCAAGGCTCCGCACTCCCGGCCAGGCAATGCAAGGATCTGCCCCGAGGTACAGGCAGGGAACAAGGAGCTGCGTGGTGCTGGGCCTGACCTACAGCGATTTGTTCACTGAAGTCCTAGAGAGGAACCAGAATGGCAGCTGTGGCAAGAGAGGCCAAGTCCAGAGGAGTCTGCCCAGCCCGACGAGAGACAGGAGCTGGATTTTGTTCAGAGGGGGTGTGTTCAGAGTCAGTGGGAGAAGAGGACCAAGGATGGTCCCACAGGACACCCCTGGCGACAAGGGCCGTCAGAGGGCTGAGGATTCCTAGGAGAGGCGGGCAACAACAGCGAGAAAGGATGGACCAGGGCCAGCTTCTCCCCACCAGCAGGTCAGTACGGCCCAGAGAACAGCCCTCGGGCTCTTACCTTACTTTCCTTAATCATGGGGGGTATAGACAAGAAAAAGACATAAATCAAAGTCTCGGGAGAGAGGGCCTTCCGCATTTTGCAGCAAGGCCTCGACAGAGAAAACCAACTATTACAAACTTTACAAAAGGTTTAGCGCAAACCGGAGCAACGCTTTGCGATGGGCACATTATCTTTGTGTTACTGCAAAGCTTACTTTAACTCCTGCGACAACAGACAAAACCTTCACACGGCAGCGAAACAGCGGAGATAACGCCGCCTTGTTTAGGCTCATGAAAACATTAACTTTCCCACTCTCAGTCACCGCTGCATCGCCTACGGGTGTTCGCCAAATCCCAGCATTGGCACCCAATAGTTGTTTGTGCCCGCAACAAGCTGCTTTACACGTACACGGGGACAGCAATAGTCCCTTGCCCCCATAATGCTGAAGGCATCTTTCCCCCCAGCTCTCAAAACAACATTTTAGAAGATCCCGGGCAAGCGCACGCAGAATTCAGGAGGTTGAAGGTGCCACCATTCAGGTGAGGACACGCAATTTGTGTTTTTCCTAAGCGTGACAAGGTGATGCTAAGCAGAAACCCTGCCCAGGGGCCACGCAACACTGACAGATTTCCGAGCGATCGGAGAACCTCACTTTTCAGCTCGCTGCCTGATGTCAGGTCCAAAAACCTCTGGCACAGCTGCGTACGCTGCACTCCATCTCCTTCCCCTCTGCAGACCCCCAACCGCAGCCCGTGCCAACCGACAGCCCCCTGCCCCACACACGGCCCTCGCCCCGACAGACACCGGGCAAAGCTGGACAAGGCTACGGGGAGGTGGAAGAGCACCTGCCCGAGCGCAAGCGACGCTCGCCCCGGTCCCGGTGCCCCCCTCACCCCGCCGCCGGCGCCCCGCACT
>NW_009621094.1:6253-36375 GCF_000690535.1 Cariama cristata | reverse complement strand
CCTGTCCAGATCCCTCTGTAGTGCCTTCAAAGAACATTATATCAAAGAGCATCTCATATTAAGTTAAAAATCCATAAGTACAATTTTTATGAGTAGAACTTGATAGTAAAATGTTGGGAGATTTTCAGTTGTAGATGGTACTGAATTACTCTGGTAATTCAGTTCTTCTGTAGCTGTGCGATACATTTAAAAAAAAAAAAGAGAGGGGGCAAATGCAGCTCATTAAGATCATGCAAAGTATTTCCAAAAGAAATAGTGAAGACTGAAAGCTACTGAAGGCATTAATCTTATTTAGAATAGTAGGTACAATCTGGTCATCCTTGTTCAAAAAAAAAAAAAAAAGAATTTAAATGAACAGATGGAAAGAAGTGCAATTACGATGATTAAGCGAACAGTGAATCTATCATATGAGAAGAAATTAAAGTGTGTTATATAATAGGACCTACCTGTTTAGCCTAGTAAAATGAAGACAGAAGCACACAATCCATCTTTATAAATAAAACCAAGGGTTAAACACAAGGAAGGGTAGGAGGACATTGCTGACACTCAGATAAGTGCTTAAAAACTGGTATGAATGAATAAAAAATGGAAGTGTTGGAAGTCCTCCAGCAGCATTTTTTGGATGCTAGAAGAGTACCCTGATAGCCTGGAAAAAATCACTACAGATGTTCTCTGTTCTTCCCCTTCTTTCCAGGCAGGAGCCGAGGTCAGGGCTCCATCTAGCCTGGTACAGACGATGTAAGCCAGAGGAACGTGTCACATTGAAGAGACTATCACAAATTTTAATAATGATAGTTGTGTTAATAAATGTTTCCTTAGGTCATGGGAGGAGTTGCTGAGAGGGTTTTTTTATTATTTTGTGAAATATTGTAGAAAAGTATTAAGCCAAATATTTTAATAAGTGCCAGTAAGCAAACGTTAAGGGAAATGAAAATTAGGCGAAGTACAGAAACAGACGGTGCATATGCTTCATATGTGTCAGTGAAATTAAACTGTTGATGCTATTATTATTTGTTAATGTATATTTGATACAAAAGTCTCCAGGAGATTGAAAACTGTCATGTTAGTTACTGTTCTTAAAATGACAGCATACATGAAAGGTTGAAAATTTGAGTCCTGTTAAGTGTAGTATTTTCGGTATGTTAGCAGAGAAGACTAATTCACGGTTGCCAAAAGGATACACTTAGAAAATTAAAACTTAAAGGGCATGAGAAATCAAGGATTTCTGAAAGGTGAATCATGTTAAGCAAATAAGATTAATTCTTCACAAGTGAATGGAACAAGAGAAAATGCAAGATTCATTATTTCTCCATTTCAATAAATAAACTTTTTACCAAAGTTTCATGCAACAGATTTCTGTACAACCTGGCTGAGTGTGGAGTAGATGCTCCAGATTTTTAATACTGATAAGTAACCAGAATAGCAGGGCATGGAAAGCGCATTTTGGAGGATTGTTGAAGAGCAGATTTGCTTTCTTTGTTGGGATCATTCTCTTTTTAATATTTTAATTATTTAGTTTAAAACAAGTAAGGTAATAAATATTTCTGGTGGTACTAAAGTAAAGAGATTGTTTAAGTGGCAGATGGTTGTAGTTGCCTTACAGTATAATTTTTGATAAATTGAATGAACAAACCAGGGGGTGGAAAATTAAATGCAATAGATCTAAGTGTTAAGTGATGCTCCTGGGTTGGAATATTACACAAGTTAAGTGTGGTTGAACTAGATATTGAATTAGGGAATAGTCAGGAAGAAATGTTCAATGCATGCTTATTGACAGACTCAACATTAAATGCTTACCTCAATGTGTAGCAGCAATAAAGGCTAATATGTCCAAATGGATTTTTAATATGAAATTGAACTTACTTTATAAACCAGTTCATACAGAATAACCATTAGACCAAATTTCCCTGTTTTGGTCATGTAATTTGTAAACAGAAATATCAGGGAATAAAATTGAGCAAAGAAGCACATTCAGTGAAGTTGATCTGGGAATACATAGTCTAGAGAGGTTGAAATAAAGTGACATGAGAGAGGTTGAGAGCCCCTGTTTGGAGTGTAGAACTCGGAGGGAAAGCTGTAAATCCTGTTTTGAGGACAAAAGGTCTTTGAGAGAGGAGTGGAGGGTTTTTTCTACTTATTGTTCAATCATATTCTGTTATTTAGTATTTCAAAACTTGACACCTTCCAGAAGTCCTCAAAAGTGAATCCCAAGGAAAAGACATTGCTGCTGTGTTCTAATCCCCATAATATATGCGTGGTTAATTTAACGCATGAGTTGCTTCACTAAGATTGCTGTAACACCTTGTATATTTAAAGTTAATAGCCTGCATACCTGTCTGCAGGATCAGGCTTCACTGATCGGCTTCATATTCAGATATAACTAATAAACCCTCCTGTGAGTTGGGCAGAATTTTCCCTGCCTCATGTGAAATTTGATGTGTCTGTTAGGAAGGTAGGAGTGACTGCTCTGTGACCACTCTTTCTTGCACTGTTAAAAATGTAAACCATTTTTAAAAGGGGCTTCTTTCTTGGCAAAGTATTCCATTTGCTGGTGTTTATACCCCATGAGATGAATGAATCTGGCAGGTTCAGGCACTTGACAAACAGGATGGCTTTGGCTGAGGTGCCGGTCCAGCCTCCCATGCAGGTGTGGAGGTGGCTGGTGGCCCTGCAGTTGGTGAGAGGTCTGGAGATCAAACATAGCCAAAGCTGACCTGTGATTTATTGCTGTGAATGGCAAAGAAGGCTTATGCTACCCTTTTGAATGCAAAAGAGGTTGTTTTCTCTTTGTATCTATCCAAAAAGCTGGTGGTGACCCTTTCAAAAGGGATATACTTATGGACCTGACAGACAGAGCATCATGATCCCAGTCAAACTATGCTGACAATTGCTTAGACATTATTAATATGAATAATAAGACATTTGCTGCAGCTATAGGCACCATTATTTCAATTAATGTATATACTTCCTTTTAAACCTTGTTTGGGAACCTGTATCCCTTGTATATTAGATATTATTCAGTTCTATTCAGAAGGAACGTATGATAAGATCTTGAGGATAGGATTGTCAAAATAATGAGTGTTTGCATATGCAGCTGAAGATAAAAGAGAATGTGGCTGCACTCTATCTGAAAATCAGATCCTTAATAATAACTTCTTTATCTACAGGAGATACGAAGGTGTTTTGAGCTGAGCTGTTGGCAGTATCAATGGGAATTCTTTGTAGGTATTTTCTGTCTCATTTAAGCTTTCTTTAAGATTGTCCATAATCAAGCAATACTTGTGTCTTACTATTGTGTATGTATGATTTGTTTTTCACTAATTTCTCAGGGATTAGTGATCATTGCAAACAAAAAAAGATGACATGAACAAAACGTGCTGCCTTATTCATATACACGGCTTAAACATGCTGTGAAATATTATTTTTTTTTTGCAGTTGGTGCTGCATGCATTATTGAATGTATTTCTCCTATTTAGACAATGTTAATTTCTACAACACTTTCAGAATTAATTATTAGGAAAAAAATTATTTTTTTAAAGGTAGCTGGTATATTCAGTGGCTACGGTAAGTATTGTAAGCATGTAAACTTGCCATTCAGCCTTGATTTTTCAACCATATTTTACTGTCCACTGGTAGAAAAACAAGGAAAACACAGCATGGCATGGCTTTATTGTACCACTGTTCAGCAATTTTTATATACTGTTTCCTTTTATAATTTGAGACATGATAATGATTTTTGCTATAAATTTTTTCATAAGTATTCTTACTGATGGATGATGCATTTATTTAAGCATCAGTGGACAAATAAAGTTATCCGCGGGTGACTAACACCCTTGAATAAATACCATTTCACTCAGCAGCTATCCATAGTACCTTAGCAATGCAATTACATGCCAGGACCTATTATCCCAATTAATGGACTGTTTTATATTCACTGTGCATTATACTTGAAACTCTTCAGAGGCCTGGCCTTCACTTGGCCAGAGGCAAAAAGAAATGTATAACAAATCACCAGGAAAAGGCTTTCATTTACTTTCCAAGATATGTAGCGTGTAATTATACTTTAAGCATAACTAGCTTGGGCTCAGAAATGCCCTTTGATTTAAGTTACAGTAAAACTATATATTAAAACCATGATTAAATACAGCTATCTTGTTTTCCAAGATTATTGTTGGTGACTGCAAAAGTAGATATTTTGCTATCATCTTCCTACATCATCTTTTTTGTAATTATTTTGCCAAAGGTTAAGTTTGAGGGCTGCTGATGAGATTCATATAGCTTCCCTGTTTCTAAGCGTATGAAATAAGAGCAGCAATTCACGGGGACGTTGTATTTGCTGGATGGGTGAACAAATAAAATAGTCTACTAAGAAGTACGCAACCCGATGTTGTGTTGCTATTTTGTAAAATGTCAGCCCTGGGCTATGTTTTACGGAGCTGGAATTTGACCACCGAAGTTCCACTCCACTCCCTCTGGTGGCTTCCAAAGCTGCATTACCAAAGCTATAAAATCAAACACAGTTGTATTTCTTCTCCTTATTGTAAGGAGCATTGATTGCTTCTCATTGTATATTATAGCAAAGGGGCAGTCTATTACATAAATTTATTGCATTTTCTTCATGATAATTACTGGAAGTTATTGAACAAGGCAGGGAGTTATGACCAGTAAGTTCCTGCTATAGCTGAGGAAGCAAATCCACAAATATTTAGTGGATCTAAACAGCTGTAAACAACACATCCCATTTACAGTGTAGTAGGAATTTACAGCTTACAGTGCATCTGAGGATTTTTTAGGGATCATGCTCCAACTGCTACAAATTCAGGTTTGAAATACGAACTGCAGTAAAAAGTCATCTTACGTTGTATCGTGTAGGTACCTTTTGTCAAGCAATTTGACAGCGGTTAAAATGACCGCTAGATTCACCATTTCCCTTATTCAAAAGTGACATTACTATTTCATGAGCAGCAGTTAGGGAGCCTCATGAAATCTGCATGCATACATTAATGCCTGATTACTCTCTTTACATTCTGAAAAGGAATCTATCAATGGAAAAAAATCAATATTGTAAGTGTCCCAATAGGTCTGTGGATTCCAGTAATATACAATCACTGAGTCATCTTTCTGTAATTCCTTTTCACAAATAAGTTGTTCATATATCTGGTGTACACTAGCAACTGTGCCCTGCCAGCTGTGGGCCACACAGATTTGCCACGCGAGGCTTGGCACCGCCAGATCTCCTGCAGAGCCGCTCCGGAAAGTACTTGGCTTGCTGTGCGTGCAGAGGGCGGCTGGGCTGGGCCGCTCCCAAGTCTTCTTCCTCCCAACGGCCCTGGCTTCGCTACACGCCTGCCACTGCATCATCCCTATGCCCTTCCTCCTACCTTGCCTCCCATTCATGCAGTAGCCGGAGGATCTCTAAGAAAGACGACTGCTGCCGCAGCCAGGACAATCACGGAGTACTCTTCCCAGATTTCCTGGGTGGGCCTGGTCGCCTCAGTCCCTTGCCCCCCGCCCCCCCCCCCAGCTGGCTGTGTCCTTGTCACAGGACATAATGTCGGCTGCAGGGAATGAGGGAAAGTGGCCGGGGCTGCCACAACTGCTCTTGGGTGACTAGCTCCTGAGAGCCTCAAGTAAAAGAGGGTCGGCAGGTGCCTGCTGCCCATTGGATATAGCTGTAACCTACGGTACCAGCTGAATACGATGTTAAAAGATAAATGCCAACAAATGCAAAGTGTGTAAATCCCTGTTTTTCTAGTAGCTCCTTCATCCCCTGAATGAGAAAGGGGCCTGATCTGTGAGGTGGTTTCAGATCTTGATGTCTCCACTCTCCTCTCCTTACTGTCTCAGGTCCTGAAACATCAGTGAGTGCAGTGCTTGGGACAGCCGAGATATTTAGATTTATTCCTAAATTCACACAGCCCTCAGATTCGTGCCTGGATGAAAGACTCCATGAATGGAATCACATCTCAAGCTAATATGGTAATCGTATAATTTTTTCATAAACGTAAAGCAACAGTCCATAAACATACGTAGATAAAGTATTTTTACTGGTTTCAAATTCCAGAATTCCTCATTTTTCACTTGTTTTGCTTCTAGGATATAAGAGAGGTTTTGTTAACATGCTGGTCCACTATGGGAAGTGCTAATGCATTTACAAAGTAGCCCAGCTGTCCCACCCAAGGAATGCTACAGGTATAATCCAAACACACATTTATTTAAAGATGGAGGATAAAAGCCAAAAAAAAAGAGTTAAAATAAAAACTAGTAAGTCTAGCACTTTATGCCTAAATATATGAAGAAACTTGTACAGTAGAAATAAAAAGCTAGCAAGTATATTAACTCCAGTTAAATGTTGATGACTTTGATAAATGCTGCAGCCTCAATAAATATAAGTGATCTTCACATTATTCTTCATTTATTGACACCCTCGTACTATTTTGGAGAAGATTCATCTTCCACCAAAGACTTTTATTGCTATAATATTTCACAACTGGCTAGTCAATTTCTTCCATTATCTTAATATTCACAGTTAAAATAAAGAACTAACATTATCCCTAATGACTATCTATGTCAGATATGAAGACAGTGGAGGGGGGAACTTGATAAAGAAAATTCCTGGCCTTCGTTCACTGTTTCTCTACTTCAATTTCAAATATAACACTGGAATGGATTCAGAAATATTTTTTTTCTGACCTATTTTTCTGGTTCTCTTCTCAGCCTTTTTACTTTTTGAAGGCCAGAACCTGAAGATGGCCTTTAAGTACTCCAAAGTACTTTAAAAAATTTTTACTCCTTAGGGGGAAGAGTAGGCAATTTAAGCACTTTTGTTTCTAGGATTTCATTGGGAGAAAAAAATTTTCCAAAACTGAAAAATTATTTTTCCCCACTTCATTGTGAAGCTGAAACAAAGATTTAAGAAGTAATCTATGGCAGTGGTGACAGAATTGGACTAGGACATTAGCCTCTCAGTTTTAGCCACCTGCTAGAGAAGAAAGGAAAAGGAGAGAATAATGTGGTAGGCCTTTTGCTCCTGCTGCTGCTTTTAAATAGTCCCCTTTTGCTAGGAGAAATGGAAGAAGGAGTCAAGACTTTAACTGCTGGTTCCAGCATCACTGTACAGACAAGTGCCCTTGATATGTACTCTCATGTATGGCTGGAAATATGCAGGATCATAAATGTCATCACTTCTTCCTGTCTTGCAGCAATTCATTGCTTTCCAAGTTCCTCAGTTATGATTGTCCAGACAGCAAATATATTTTGGTTGTCTGTAAGTATTAATTACAGAGCACTGCACACAATAAGAAATTTTAGTATCACTGATGTTGATAATTGTCCAGTAGAAAGAACTCAGTAATAACAGTAGAAAGATAAGATCTACGAAAAAAAAATTTATGGACCTATAAATAAATACCTGATTTGTTTTCTCCCTTCCACAGTATTACCAGTATCATTAATACAGAAAGAGTGGCAGTCTCCTGTCCAGAATTTTACTGGAAACTCACAGAGCAATGAACCTCTCTCTAGGCCACTACAATGTTGTGATGTTGATTAACATGTAATAAAAAATGCATTTTATAACTATCATATATTATTATATTACACAGTTAATATATGAAATAATTCAGTGGGTGTTTCTCTGCTGTGCCTTAGAATAACAGGAAGGTTGGATATATTTCCTTGAAATTGCATAAAAATACTCATAGTATGTAGATATTTTTGCTTGAAATAGCATAAAAATGCTCATAGCATGGGGATGAACAGAGCTTTTCTGTAACAAAATGAACTTTGGTGCCATTTCATTATCACAATAAGACATTTCCAAGAGTGTGGTATTGTAAGATAGTCCTTTTGTTGGATCATTTGAGGCCAGTGGGGCATGTATTATCTCATTTTAACACACACCTTGTGGGTTTTTTTGTTTAAGTAAATGATGGATGATTCCAGTCCAACAGCTTTTTTGTGTACAGAGCAAACTAAAGAAGGTGAATAATTTGACCATGGGACTCTTTTAATTTAAAAAGAAATGTTTCTTAATTAGAGATAATTGTAGAAGCTTGGCAGGGATGCTCGCTGTATGAACAACTCTCACCAGCTGCATTGTGCTTATATAGCGAAGGTACTGTATGTAACACACTGCTTTTACTTAGCTCACTGACTTTTTCTAGTGACTTCTCCCTACCTTTTCCAAACCATCAATTTATTTTTTTTAACGTCTATCCTCACACAACTTCATTAATATTTGGGTTTGGGATGCGGTAGTACTTAAGTATGTTAAGTTTAGATACACTAAATTACAGAAACCGTCCTCTCCTGAGGGGACTGCAATTGTACAGTACACCTGTACATATTTATGTAAAGAAAAGAAAAAAAAATATCAGGCAGCAAGTGCTATGCTGCTAGGAAGTTAGCATTGCCTCAGGGTTACTGCAAAGACAGGGGTTGCAATGTGGAAGAGCTGAGCCTGCTCCTGAGTTGCTGTAAGACACTGGGGTACGGCTTTACCCATCTTCACTCGCTCTGATGTAATTCAGCTCTATAAATGCTCAGACAACTTTTTGTTTCTCCATTCACCTCCTACTTAACAGCCCCTTCTGTTGTAAATGACACCTTCAGGAGTGGCATCCCTTTTCCCTTCTTGCAGCCGCATCATCCTTTTGTTTAACCACGACAGAGTTGTGGCTTATTCAGAAGACTCTGCTGCAGAGCTCATCCTCCCAGCCCCTGGTTCTGACTGTCACTCCTCTCTAGGTATCCTTTTTTTGGCTCTTCCTCATCAGACATAAAATTTTATCTTCATTTTTATGATCCTGCACTACTTATCCCCTCCATTTATAATCTTCCATCAGCTACTAGGATGTCAACTTCTGCCTCCGATTGGCGAGGGCTGCTCAGCCATGTGCCTTCTTTAACGCTCGCTATTGAACTTGGGGAGGAGCTTTTTCTGTGAACCTCTGTCAGGCCACGTTGTTCTTCTGCTTCACAGACCCACAGTGCTCTCTCTGGTGCAGTACCAAAAATCTTGTTAGTGCTTCAGCTCCTGATATCCTAAACCCATTGCCTACTCTTCTGGCCTCATTTTTCCTATGACCATCTGCTGTATTTTGTCTAATATTCAGAATGCTGCCTCATAGAGTTTTCCTCCAAGTGGAAATAAAAAATAGTATTGGCTACATGTTTCCCATTGGGATTAACTAACTTCTGGTTTGGTTTATAAAGTGTAATCACTATCAGTGGAACTTGTAAATCATGTTTTCACAATGAAAAGCAGGTATGTGCAATAGCATATAACATACACATTGTGTGATTACCACTGTAAATGACAACTTTCCTTGCAACACTTGAAGTATCACTTCTTTATTTTATTTTAGCATTCTTTATTATATTCTATCAAAGGCTTAAAGTAGAAAAATGTGAGCTATTGTAAAAGGAAATTCAGGCTGTGAGTGGAGTCCTCCCTTGTTAGTACCTCTTTTAACAGTACTCTGATTTGCGGCAAGTATAAATGACTTTGAAAATTCCTTTGAAAATATTCCTTCCACTTGGCCATTACATAGTAGTGAATTGCATGGCAGCCTTCAAATTAGAAGGAAAATAATGAAAAGGAAAATATGATAATTAGAAGTAATAAAAGATATCAATGCTTTTGGTTTTTTAGATACAGCTACAGTACTGGTCAAATCTCTATCAGAGACAAACTTCTACTAACTTCAGATAAAAAAACAGTAACAAAAATAGAAGTAACTGCACATGAAAAATGTATTACATAAGATACGTTCATCAGTTCATAAAGCAGCTGAACCCAGTATTAATAAAGATTGCTATTCATTATTTGAATTTGTATGATTGACCACTTAAAGAAATTACTAGTGCTATAGAAATGCTTGTGACTAAAAGGGAAAAGTCATTTAGTTCAGGGAGGTCTAGTAGGCCTCATAAAATAACTGTTGATTATAATTATACACTAATCTCTGAAATATTCTCTTGGGAAGTAGACAGATAATGAACAGGAAAAAAAAGAGCTCAAACTGGTACATTTTACTGACATCAAGAATACACTTTTGCAGCATATTGCATGCTGTGAGAAGCTCTTCAAGCCTTGTTCTTTTGCTAACCTCTTATTTCATCTACCTAGTTACTTATACTATGTAAGGCACAAAAATGTGTGTTTTCAAAGTCACTTACATAGACAAGTCAAACTATTTTTGCATTTCCTCAGTTGTCATACTTTTTTAAAAAAATCCCGTTTTATCTGAGTGTTTAGACCTTAACATAAAGAACATAAGAACAGATCTGAACTTCTCCAACATCAGACAGTAATTCTTAGCGTGACTTCCAGTGTAAATTTTCCACTAGCAGCATTACCTTTCTCTATCTTGAGGAAAATATTACTGGTATAACAATTGCTCTTGAATTTTAACTTGTCATAAATTTGGCGATTTGCCATGCTGCTTACATAGAACAAGAACCAGAAGGGCAAACTTATTTTTGCTCTGGTGCAATAGATAAGCAACTTTTCCAGTTTTGACATGGAAAATTTGCAGTTGTGCTGAAAATCATGCTAGGAAATAATCACCTAGGAAATAATTTCAGCTCTTCCTGATCTCAGTGTTAGCTATATTGACACATCAAAGGCACATGTCTGCATTACTTTCTTACTAATTAGAAAGTGTTTTAAAATAAATGAGGTTACTGAACACTGATAGATACCAATGTCTCTGGTGAGTTGTTGGAATTTCAGGGTAATATTAGGCACATCTGGGACAGTATAAAAATCTTGTGTGTTTCCTGCAGAATTAAATCTATAGTGGAGAACCAGGGACACATTTAACATTTCACATTGCTTTAGGTGTTCTTACCCTACTAGGCTGCAGAATTTCTCAAATTTATAAATACATAGCCCATTTCAAGAAATAAAATCTCACATTCACTCTTTAGCCTGAAGGATTGTGTAAGTACAGCAAAATGTATACCCGTGCTGATATTTGAATTATCTTCAGCATTTGCTTTAAGAGTTATTGAAATGAAGGCTAATCCAGGAGGGTATCACTGTATCTATCAGTTAGAACAGATTTCAGGTGTGTCAGGCCTCTGACAACTAGGAAATTATTTTAAGAAATGGAAACAGTCTGGAGAACAGTTGCCCAATACTTATAAGCATAGTGCTCTGTATGGGGAATACCACAAATGCTCTCTCTTAAAGGCAAAAATAAGAAGTCTTAAGCTTAATCAAAGTCTCTGTTATTTCCTAATATATTTTACAGAATTATCAAGTTTGTATAATATTGCATGTTTTTTTAAAAATCCACAATCTTAGTGGTGCTAATTTTGTACATTAGGATGTTGTATTTTTCTGGTTTATAATTTTATTGCCGTTAAACAAAATATCCCCTAAGTAAAACAATGCTGAGTGAGCCCGTGTCCATGGAGTTACTCTTTTAGCTATATTTGAATCTTTATATTTTCTACTTCTCCCTGAGAAATATTCATATTTATTAGAGTATATTTTAAGATTCACAGGATAGCATAACACTTCTTTGCCTGTTGACCTGTGAACACTAAATCATGTGGAAGATACACAGACAAAACCCCAGACTCATTACATGTTAACTTAGTTCTTTTGTAGTTTAGTTTCAAGTTTTAGGAAAGGATCTAAACATACATAAATGTAATGTCAGGCAAAAATATCCTATGGCTAAGGTGTCCACTGCTCATAAAAACAGGTATTTTTCTGCCCATAAGATTCAGTCCCGTAATAGGCTGAATACTTCTGCTGGATGCTGAGCACTTTCATTAGGACTCATCGTATGGGACTCTTCAAAAACCCTTTAAGATTAAGCCACTAATGTGAAAGCCCAATGGAGTTCAGTGCCTCCCTGGTGCAACTTCATACTTTGGTGCAGTTTTGACACTATTGACCTCAGGACAGTGATAGTGGGGATGAATCTGGCTACTTTGTCTGATATATTCTGTGATGTTCGAAAGGAACAATGAGCTCCAGAGACTTCAGTCTTTTATTAGCAAAGTTTCTAAAATTAAATATCTCTACTGATTTGCAGATATCCAGTACTTGTTAATATGTTGTGAGTCATGAATATCTGTATCTATGGAGGAATTATACTCAACGTATGGATCTATGTATCTTATCTACAGTAAAAGACTGCATTAAAATCTGATATTACGGAGTAAACAAGAAGTGTATGTCTAAAAAGTTAGAAGTATAGGAATAAGTCCTTTTTAGAGGTCAAGAGTGATTGGCCACAAATCAAAAAATAGCTATAAGCAAACTAAGATTCACCACCACCAGATTGATTTGCTAGAGGTGAATTTGCATGTCTTGCACATGTCCAGATGTTCCTTTCAGTTCATTACTGGCAAACAGCCCAATTTGTCTAAATCACATTTAATATACTCTAGTTTGTGGCAGGTGTAAAGAAAAAAATATATATTTTGTAAATCTCCCATGGGAGTCTCTATATAATTACAATTGTTATTTTAAATGACCTTTATAGTATTAAAAAAAAGTGGGAGAGGAAAAAATAGTGGGCAACTATTGCATGCAAGCTTCCTGTTCTCAATTCCAAAAGATACTGGACACACAAATCAACAGAGGAGATTCTATGGTTATTTTGAATCCACTTTTTCAACATACCCTTTACAGTTGGCATGAATTCTCAGCATGGGTCATTACTTGGTCTTAATAATCACAGAATTGTCAGGGTTGGACGGGACCTTTGGAGATCATCCAGTCCAACTCCCCTGCCAAAGCAGATTCACCTAGGACAAGTTGCACAGGAACGTGTCCAGGTGGGTTTTGAATGTCTTCAGAGACGGAGATTCCACACTCACTCTGGGCAGCCTGTTCCAGTGCTCTGCCACCCTCAAAGTACAGAAGTTCTTCCTCATATTCAGATGGAACTTCCTGTGTTTCAGTTTGTGCCCGTTGCCCCTTAACCTGTCCCTGGGCACCACTGAAAAGAGTCTGGCCCCATCCTCTTGACACCCACCCTTAAGGTATTTGTAAGCATTGGTGAGATCCCCTCTCAGTCTTCTCTTCTCCAGGCTGAACAGACCCAGTTCCCTCAGCCTTTCCTCATAAGAGGGATGCTCCAGTCTCTTCATCATCTTCATTGCCCTCCACCAGACTCTCTCCAGTAGTTCCTTGTCTATCTTGAACTGGGGAGCCCAGAACTGGACACAGCACTCCAGATGTGGCCTCACCAGGGCAGAGTAGAGGGGGAGGACAACCTCCCTCGACCTGCTGGCCACACTCTTCCTCATGCACCCCAAGATACCATTGGCCTTCTTGGCCATGAGGGCACATTGCTGGCTCATGGTCAACTTGTCCACCGAGACTCCCAGGTTCGTCTCTGCTGAGCTGCTCCCCAGCAGGTCAACCCCCAGCCTGTACTGGTGCATGGGGTTATTCCTCCCTAGGCGCAGGACCCTACATTTGCCTTTGTTGAATTTTGTTAGGTTCCTCTCTGCCCAAATCTCTAGTTGATTAGTCTAATTAAGCTAGTTAATCTCTAGTGATCATTGCTAACAGTTTAAATGGAGTTTGTAGCATGAAAAGTGAATTTCGCCAGCAGTCTGACTGTATTTTGATTCCTTTCCTAGCGTAATTGTCATTACAATAACCATCTTCTGACTGTATAACATCAGAATAAGAGCTCCATTGGAAAAGCATTGATACCTTGTGAGGCTACAAACATTAACTGCCTGCACAGAGGCTACTCGATCTCGTGCAGCTCTTACCCAAAGCTCTATAATGGGTACATCATGTGCACTATGAGCTCTCTGGCTTTATCAAAGCTGTCGATCCTAGTACGTACAATGCATAGTATCTGTTTCCTTGGAAGGCAAGTTCATTTGCCTGGCATTCAGTTATTTTTCAGTAGTGACCATGGAAGGTAATGGGCAGAACGCTGTACCAGGACTCGGGGGACCTATCTGTGCCTTGGCTGGAAAGTGGGGCTACTGGTACTCATCTCTTGCAAAGTTCTTTGAGATATGGAAATGTAAACCTCTAAATATTAGCTAGTAGATGGTGTTACCATTATTCAGTGAGGGGGTGCAGTTCCTGACATTGAGTTCACAAGTATGTAACAAATTCTACTGCAACTTAAGGATATGGTTTTCTATTTATTGTGTGCACTTTAGAAATTCTCTATAATATCTCATGCAGTACGAGAATAATGCAGAACATAGAAAAAGTATGGACTTGGCTATTGTTAACATCTTGATGAATGTATGAACGTATTGTGAGATAACTTTTAAGCAACTTAACGTCTTTTGGTTAGATAATTCTATGAACTCACCTTATGCTATAAAGGGGGATGGATTATGCCTGATGCTTGGTGAGAGGTAAGAGACTGACACAGTGGCACAGACTGTTGGTTGACATACATCTTTGTTTAGCGTGGTGATACTCCTTACAGTTGACTTCCTTCTTGATGGCTTTGAGCCAGATGTACAGTACTGAACTAGGTAGAAGTGTAATTAATACTGAACAAATATAGGTGTTGCACCTTGTCTGAATGTTGATTTAATGTGTTTCTCTAGAACAAATGATTTTAATTTCTACTGCATTAGCAACAGTAGACTGTTTGGAAAGAGATTTTGAGGTCAGACATGCCACCTGGCAAGTGATGTAGAAGTTGGTTGGGAAAATATACCAAAATTGCAGAGAATTCTTCTAATGAGGACAGGGTATCACATAAGTGCTCTTCTTTTGTTTACCTTTATTTCATATTACGGTAGTGTTTGCTATAATATTTAAATCAGTATAGTTAACTTTCTTTAAAAACAAAAATTTTTGTCATCTCATTTTCAGTGCAATAAGCTTAATGTTAGAGCATAAATGCAGTTGTACTGAAATACGTAAATGCTTCCTAGGTAAAAGAGCTTTTCTGTAATGGTCAGATAGCCATCCTATCCCTCTTTTGCGTACAAGAAATGAAGATATCTTATCTAGAGCTGTCCAGCAAATTAAACCTTTGGCAAGCAAGCAGGTATTCTGCTCCGAGTTTATTGCACCATAGCTCTCTACTTCATAGCCTGCAGTGTTTGGATAGCTATTGCAGAGGATCCAGAGTTAAACGGTAGAGTGGAAGTAGCATATATCATTCACTGTCTGGACTTCTACAGGAATATTTCAAATAATGATTCAGGGAGAATGTCCAGATATGTGATGATTTATACCCTTTTTCACCTAGGGTCCAGCTTATTTTCCCTGAGTCCTGACTTAAAAATATTTTTGTATCTGCACCAAGTGAAATACATAAATCTATTTTCTGTTATGCAGTTTTAATGAACAATTTTCTACAGAACATAAGAATTTAAGCTGTTTATGATCATCTGTTACTTCTGCAATCAGCTTGGTAAAGGACAATTTCTGTTTGGTAATCCAGCAATTCCTGTAGCTACACTTTCAGAAAAACATAGTTATTTTTTCAATGCAAATAAAACAGTGAAGTCTTCTTTGTTGAAACATAGTTGTTTGTTATTCTTTGTATGAGATATATAGTCTTGTTTTGGTCATGATTGCTCATGCTACCATATGGGAGTTTGTTCATATTCTAGTTGATCTAAAATCTGTTGCCATGTGTTTGACTACTCATAGTATCTTTTTAAGGCTTGTCTGTTTTTCACAGCTAAATTTAAGCTAAATGTACTGGTTTTCTTTTTATAAAAGATAAATTATGAAGTCAGATGTAATGGCAGGACAGTAAAGAACAGAGAAGTTATTTACTTTGCAGCATTGCTTATCTCTAATGAAGTTCTTAAATAACAAGTTCCACAAACTATTTTTGAAGCAGAAATGATTATTCTTACTAAAAGCCATTGTTAATGCATGCAGCTAATTATAAAGCAAGTATGGCCAGATGTGGTGATGACTGAAATATCCCAGGGCCACTGACTTTCAAACTCTTAAGATAAACAGCTGATTTCTCACATGTCCTTCGACCTGGCTGAGCTTTATAGAAAGGCATGCAAGGATCCATGGAGACATGTGGAAGTCTTTAAGGTTAATTTATAGCAATGCAACAATCAGACCTGCTGATGGTTCCATGCTGTGGAAGAAGAGGTGTATATACTAGGATCATGATGAAACTCATCTCGTTTGTTTGTTTGTTTTCTGTGTGTGCGAGTCTGTGAATGTCCTTTTAATATTGCTGTATTGGATAAGTCAGTCCATTCAGTAGGGGGGGGAAATGGTGCAATTCTTGGGGTTTTTTTGTTTGCTTCCTAGCAGCTACACTAACAACAGATTATAGCAGACATACCAATTTTAGATGTATGTCGACTTCATTTCCCAAACATTCTGTAAGAATAATTCTCAAATTTTAAAATGTAGCTTTGTTTACTTGTATTCTCACCTACGTATATGAAAGAAGAGCTTTTTAAAAGCAATTTATTGTTGTTCTGATACATCACTGTTGCTCAACAAATCTGCTAGAGTTGTGCAAGGCTTTTGTGTGGCAGTTAGGCACCCAGTTGGAAGAGCCTATCTATGTGGGAGTGTTGTAATACTCATACTCATTAGTTTCCTTTGCAATTCAATGAGCTCAGACTGAAAATAGGTCTGTCAAACAAAACACGAAACCGATGACTGACTGAGAAACAGTTTGAAAGAAGGCAGAAAAAAAAGATATAAATTCCCAATAAGCTACCAAGCTGACTATATTATCCCTGGCCTGCCACATAACAACGTAATATCACAATCCTCTGCTGCTTTCATAGGCCTAAGACAAGACAGAAGTAATCCAACAAAACCAGAATTGTAAGTAGTGAACACAACTTGGAAAGTTATATGAATGGATTAAGGATAAAAATAAACCTTAAAACAAACAAAAAAACTAAGGACCAGATCTTTTTGCTTTCAGAATAGGAGTCTTGGGATCTAGTGAATGCTGCTTTTGAGAACAGAGGATGCTTTGAAGTTTAAATTTATTCAGGTCTTATAGAAATGTGTGTCAAGAGATTGTACAGATATTGCTGTATTAAGCAGCATTGCTGTGGATGCTGATTCTTCAACTGGTTTGGGGTCCATCAGGATGTGGGAGGGCAACACCTTACTGTCAGTACCCTACTATGGAATCTACATGAATCTCATAAAATCCACTTATTCCAACCAGTCCCGCTTCTTTGTTTGGAGGAGTCAGATTTTTCTACTGAGAAAATAATTTTGAAGTGACATTGGGGGAATTTCTTTCTACTTAAGGTTGTTATTATTTAGCTGGAGCAATTTAGCCCAAAATTAGGTATGAAGAAGTCAGGTCTGTACATATAATTTTTTTATCTATTATTTGAAAAGGTGTTATTGTTGCAATGCGTTCAGCTGAATTTCCTTTTTTCTTTTATTTCAAATAATCTTTCTATTCTTGACACCTTTGGAAGCACAGGTGACTGCAAGCAGTGGTTAACAAGAAGAAACTTCACAAGTAAATGACTAAACTATCCCTACCTGCTATTCATTGCAGCTCTGCTATGCAATCTTCTGACTTTTCTGCTACAGAGTTGACATGAAAAGCACTGGAGGGCAATTGACCACTGTGAAATTTTATAGCATGTCACAATTGCAGAAACATCTGTGCACATAAAGTATATTAAAAATTCGCTGACAAGACCATAAATCAAAACCATAAATGCTAAACCCTGAAATATCAGTTTTGCAGTCAGTCATTAAACAAAACTCATAATCTATGAAATTATACATTCCAGTCTAAAATGCAATATTTCACCTCCCATATATAAATTTAGATACACACTGTTTCTTTTCTTTTGCAAAACACAAAGCTCATCAACAAAGATATTTCTGTCAGGGTAAATAAAGTGGCTCTATCCATCATTCTCTTGTCAGAAACAGATACATTCCTAGTTAAACCTCAGTTTTCTTATACAGATTGTCAAATCTAAGGGACACAGTCTATGTTTGTTCTGCTTATGAGTCCCAAGCACATCAGTAATAAGTCTGCACATGGATGGCAAGCAAAATATTTCTACGGGAGTGAGTTCAGGAGCTACATTTTTCGGAGTGATACAGGACCTAGTTTGAGCCTGTGCTCAAGGCCACATTCATCCAGCTGTTCATATTCTTTACCTGTTGTTGATGTCCTCTAGTCTACAGGACAACTCTCCTACTGCACTCCTGGACAAAGCTTGGGTACAACCTCCGTTTCAGAAATTATTCAAGTCCTTACTTACAGGCTGATAGTCTTGTACCTGGCTTTGCTGTCTGCAGGTATCTCTTCTGCCCTTGAGTCAATGTACAATCTGTGCATATTAACGTATCTATATATTTTCCTGAAGTATAAATTTATCAAATAAATATATTTGCTAATGCTTTTTTCAAATGTGTTGTCTAGTTCAAGCCTAGTTAGCTACCAAGAGGTAATAAGTCATAGTTTGACTGTACCACACAAACTGAAGAATTGTTAACTAATTTAATTAGTTAAAAAATGTAATTGCTTCTTCCATCTCATATAAAACCTAACAGGTGAGGTCATTTTAAATAGAAATGGACTCTTTGCATGTTTTTACTAGAACTTCACTCTCTGTAAAACAGGTTTCAGTTTTGGATTGGGTGTCAGAAGGTCTCCTTCTGAAACAAGAAATGTGGAAAAGCATACCTGAGTAAGTCTCGTAGACTTGCCATCCTGATCTGAAAGTCTCACATGATCTCACGGTGTAAGTGTGAGTCAGTTTAGTATTTGATTGAAGAGAAACTCATTTGAAGTCGTGTACAAGATTCAGGGCTGTAACATCAGGAGATGAACTTAAGGGAGTTGGCTCAGCCTCCACCTATGCTTCTCAAGTATTGCTGTGAGGCCAGGGATAAACTGTTACTTGGAGGATTTCCTGGGTTTCATAAAACTAAGCAATTATTTCTGTTACTGCAAGGATCTTGGGAGAAAAATTGGTTTACATGTAGGCAATCTTCTCCTTTCCTTCACTCTGTTACAGTTCCCCTTTTCCCACTTCAGACAGACAGGCTGCAAAATGTAATTTTACACAAACAGACTAAGGAGAAAAGTAAGTTTCTCTAAGATGTGTGTCTTGCCTCCAGGGCAGAGGGCTTTGGCAGTGTAAGAGCTGCGATTCTCAACAAGTGCAGTCAGCAAGTTTCAGATTCACTGAAACTTTTCACTACTAAAGCTACATTAAGCTAGATATGTTCATCAATTTCCAATACGCACAACTTAGTTTTCCTTACTGTTTCCATCAAATATAGTATTGTGCTGTTCTGGACCCCTCTACTGTTGGATACATTTCATCTTGTATGTAGTAGTACTGAAGGAAGTGGGGTGAAAATAATTTCACTGCATTTACGAATTCAGCCTTTTTGACGTGATACCCAAATGTAGATACAGTTTGTCAATGGGAATGAGGTGTATTTTCAGAAGGGAAATTTTGCGCTGTTTAGGAATCAATCTCAATTGATTCATTGTGTAATGCCTCAAATTGTTCCCTAAGTGTTAGGACAACTGATGCTGATAAACGTAATATGATAATAAATCAAATAAAGACTGGTGGAGAAGAAAATGCGTCTTCCCAAATGCTTTCTTCTTCATAAACTAAAAGGAAAATGACAGCATAAACTTAAAATAAATGAGATTGTATTAGTACTTATGTAAGAGTCATTGGAGGAAATTCTGCATTTTTGTGTATTTTTTAAAATCCTTATCCTCTCTGATCATAGTGCTGCGCACTAATTCTGTATCATGGAGTCTTTTTGCTGTAGGTGTTTAGTTTAACCTCAGATGGTAGATCTATGTGTAAAATAAATAGTGGAGTATTTCTGAATCCCTTGAATGCTGGCATAGATGTTAATGTCCTGAATTAATAGCAGAGAGTTGGCTGACATGATAAAACAAGAAAATAAATCACCCCCGTGCATTCATATTAGCTGCATGTTTCCACAAGGCAGAACAAAACTAACAGGTGACTGTCATGAAAGCAAGCTGTGTCTTTGTTGATCCCTCAAGTAGGTTAAAAATACAGGAAAAATGAATATACATGCCATTCATGGACTGCTTTTCATCTTGAAGGACTTTATAATCATAAAGTGAGAGACTCCTGGAAACAGGAGGGTGATCAAAGCTGTTCAAGAGGGTTTTCAGGTAACATCCGAGCTTGATAACTGAGTCTACTTATCACTCATCTTAATTATTCTTTGTTGTATGAGTGGTTCTTGTTTGAAAACCAGTTTGAACACAGAGACAAAAAGTCAAAGGATCGTAGGATAGATCAGGCTTGAAGAGAGCTCAGGAGGTCATACTGTCCAATTTTTAGCAGGGTCAGTTTTAAAGGTCTGTCCAGGCAGCTCAGGGCTTTACTGTAGGGTCCAAGGTCAGAAACTGCACAAGCTTTTTGGGCCCCTGTTCCACTCCTTGACTGTCAGTCCCATGCCCTGAATCTGTCAACTGACCTTACCCTTTCTGCTTTCCAGGAAGTGAAAATTCAGACTGAGAGTGATGTGATGAACCTTGTCCTGCTTTGTTCTGTAAGTAGATTTATACACTATGCAGAATAAATGTATGAGCTTTCATTAATTAGAGTACTCCACAGAGAACCGGAGAGTTGTTTCCAAAAAGATAGATAAAAGCTGGAAATCTGTAGCTAGAGTCTTTGACAGCTGGCTAGAGCCTAGAGACAACTGGCTCTGGTAAGGGAGGTTTTTTGAGTGTTCAGAAGATGTTGGGAAAGGGCTCTCTTCCTTCACTTTCTTTAAGGTAGAGGCTTTAGTGACCAAATTGTCTGAATTTTAAATCTATATTCTGCACAGCCTATGTTGTCCCAGCAGTCTTTTTCGGATAGCACATTTTCTGCTCTTCCTCACTCTAGAACTTGTCACTTTCAGACTGCAGACAACCTCAGTAGTCAGAGGTCTCTGAAAATGCTCTGAAGTACAATTATTGACAATATTGATGTTTTAATTGTTCTCATTAAGTTCCAAAGTCTTTGCTGCATTAAGAAAGTATAGAAAGCTCCCAGGCATTTGTTTCAGACTTAACAAAAATCAGTCTATTAACATTGGGTTCCAAACTGAATGTTTCCTTTGTAATGAGAAAAGTCATTTAAATATATATACTTTTATATGCATATACATAGACACAAATAATATTAAACAAACAAAAAATATTTAGGGTTTCCTGAGTCCCGTTTCACCCCTGTAAGTAAGCCTGTAGTATCTGTTAAGAGCAGTTTGGCAGCAGTTTTGATTTTTTTGCAAGTCACAGGTGTTTGTTCTGTTTCATTTCATCCTAAGCAGCAGCTCTTGGCATATTTCCAGGGCTGTTGTCTTCCTCACCTGCACCACAAATGTTGCCTCTCTGGTTCAGTAGCAGATGTGGGGATTCCTATATTTAGGGTCATTTAAAAAAAAAAAAAGTGAATGCTGAGTTCACCATAACTGATTTTAACATGTAACAGACAGGTAGCCATACTTGGTTGTAGAGGCCCCCTCTATTATGTGCTTGTGCACATATATCCCGAATTGTGTTTCTATAACAAAGTATCTCTACTGGGGAGTTCTAGGACTTTTTTTTTTTCCTTTTAAACAAATTTCCTGACAGCATGATTCTGCTGTCAATGTGCCAGCATGAGTTAGTTTTCATAGGCCAAATTCAAATAATACGCACAATTCTATGTAGCATATTGTAGTCAAAGTGCGTAAAAAACATGAAAGATACACTTGTGTGGTGCCTGATTTCCCTGATAGCTTCGTACTAATAGCTATAGCCATTTTGCAATGGAAAAACCAAATCTGTAAGTTTAGTATGTATTACAACATTGTTTATTCTTGGCTTGTGATTATCATTTGCAAATAACATTTCTGCTAAGCACCCAGTTTATAAAGCCTACATGACTTACAGATTATCAAGGTTTAAAGAGAAAATGGACAATACAGTGGTGAAAATAATGCTATGCTTGCAAAGATGGACTCAGTGACTCAAATAGGTCTTTTACGTTTCTAACTACACTGATTCTATGAATTATATATCTAAATCTAAGCAATCATATGACAGTAGTAATTGAAGAAGTTAATGTAACATTCTTGTTCAGTTAACAGCTATCTTATTTTGTTAATATTTTCACTGGAGTAGTAAAAAAGCATATTTGTGCCATTTTGGAGTCTAAACTTTTAAAGTCTTTTCAGCAGAGGACTGTAGCTAGGCTGGTCCTTTTGGAAGGAGGTAACAGTGCCCTCCTGGAGAAGCTGGAGCATTTGGATGTCCTAGCAAGTTGAGCCATTAGTGCTGAAGCCTTTGTTACCACCTAAACAGGTAGACCTAGGGGAATTCTAACAAATGTAGATGTAACTGCAGAATACATGGCAATTAATGCAGAAAGCTGGTGTTTCTGTCTCCTTTCTTACATGACAATGCAAGGCGTCCAGCCAGAACGATTGTGTTTGAGCAATTATGTCTCACTGGCTTTGCCCTCACTCAGCCTGAGCCTGGTGAGTCACCCTGCTTCGTCCACGGCCCAGGCTGTGAGTCCAGCAGTTCTCCTTCTTCTGAAAATGAAGCTTAAAAGCTTCTGCTCCTCAGCATGGATTCCCTAAGCTCTACAATTTGGATTTGCCCTTCACGTTTTATGGTTGGACTCAATGATCTTAAGGGTCTTTTCCAACCTAAATGATTCTATTATCCTATGTCTCAAGTGGTGAGGAGAAAAAATGATTAATTTCTCACCAGTCTGAAACCACTTTAGATTTTACTTCATGTCATGCTGGAATTAATGACTATCGCTGAATGGCTTTATAGGCACAAGGGTATTCCCCACCCAAGCATGCACACAAAAGTCCTCTTTCTGAGACCTGAGCAATTAACTCATGCCTACAGCTTACCTATTAGATGAAAAGGCGATTGCTTGTATATATCCTAAAATATCTCCCATGCATGCATGTTTTCAAGAGGGGACTTTCTTCACTGACTTGCGATTTTGCAAGCCTAAAGGAGTGGACTTAAAATTTTAAAGTTAAAAACAAGTTTCCGTATTTTGAACAATAGTAATGCAGCAGTCCATTTGGTTGACATTGCCCCAGAGGGTCTGCATTCAAAGAAAAATGATGGCAGCAAGTTCAGGCAGCTGAATAATCCTATCAGCAGAACATTCAAATTATTTTATAATGAAATATAATTTGTGATTTACATAGATGCAGCAGGTGCCTTAAGACCTCCAAATTCACTGCTCCTGAATATACGCAGAATTAGAATGATAAAAGGTGGCAAATGTTAAAGTTTTAATGGCACCCACTGCACTTGTAATCATGTAAATTCTATTACTACTGAAAAAAAGTTCACAGAACTCTGTTCTAAGCAGTAATGTTTTGTAATATCATCTCTCATCTATATTTTAATTATTTGTTGGTGTTACTAATAAGTATTCTAGTAAAATGTAATAGTGATAAAATGGTATTAATTTATTCTCGTAGTATTTCAGCTCGTGCATGTGGAGGAGCATTCAGAATATTTTTTGTTTGGATTTTGCCTTGTTAATAAATATATTTTAGAGCATTTTAATTGATTGTCCAAACTGTATGACTTTAACCTTTTAAGCTTTACCTTAGAGAACATATAAAAAGGCCAGGAAAGTTTCAGATAGTATTGTCAATATTCACTTGACTTTAGTATTGTCTCTTCAGGTTAGTGGAAATCATAGGTTTTCACTTTTTTCAGCAAATTTCTGTTCGTATGGACCTAAGAATTAACAAGCATAGTTGCTACAGTAAACAATTAGAGCCTTTTGCAAGACGTATCTGAAGACTACTGCAATTAAACAACGTTAAAGAAAACCACACAAATGACTTAACCTCTGTGCCTTTATAAAATGCAAAGTCATTAAAAAAGTGAGACATCTATCCCTTAGTTTACAGTTTGTGTATTTAATTAGAAAGAATATTAACATAAAATTGTTCCCTGTCTATACTCCTGTGATACTCTATATTCTGACCTGTAAAAAACATTTGCTCTTTCTTGTGAGTTACTTAGTGAAGTCTAAACAGTTAAGATATGCTTGTAATACTGCTGTTTTGAGCATACATTGAGTATAATATTACTCATAAGTGAAGGAAATACTAACAATATACTCCATGCTAGCATAAGCTCAGTCTGTTGTCTGGTGTGTGCATGAAATCTAGTGTTTCTAGGCTTGCTCAGCAATCACAGGTTTAATTTTTACTTCTGCAATTAGGGTTGAGCACAGGAATCCAAAATGGGGTAGTGATTGTCTGTCATTTTCTATTAATTATCCATGAGCTAAATGCACTATTTTTAAGTTTACTTACCAAAAGAACAATGGAAACATACTAGTTGCATGAAATGTGTAGATGTAAAAGAAGCATGTAAAACTACCATATTTAAAATACTTTCAACCATAATGTTTAAAGTGCTTTTGGCTATAAAAATATTATTTTTATTAATTTTGAAGTATGTTTGCAAGAATATAGTTTTTATTGTTAAAATCACTTTGAACATTGGGAATGCCACAGGCAAGGAAAAGGATTTTAGTAAAGAAGTACTAACAATAACTCTTCTACCTTAATTATATTTCCTTTTTGGAAAAAAACCCCATCCCTTATCATCCTCGAGTGCCCTTTAAATCAGGACACTGTTGACACTTTGTTTCCAATTAACAGTAAAAACCTTCTTTGATCCTTTGACTTTTTTATGATACGAATTTATATTTTCTAGACTAACATGCATGACAACATAATTCTCCACACTCATTAATATTCAACTTCTTTGCTTTAATGAGGGAAACGAAGAGGAATGGAATGTCATCTGCTTATCTCAAGCAGCAAGGACTTTGCTAATATTCACAGACAAAAAAACCCCATATTTAAATAACATTAAAGCTGTGACACATTTGGCCGAAATCAGGTCATTCAAAGTTAAGCCTGACATTCTGAGCTGAATTAGATCTCTATGTGTGGTTTTCCAGCAAAAAAATTGGAAAATCTGTGTTTCTACTCATTGATTTTTTTCTTTTGTACTCTTTTTGAAATAGGATTTGTAGAAAGGGTGGTAGGTTTATTCCTATGAAATAAAGAGCCTCTGGCATCCGCTGATTCCTATGTGGTATGCTGTTGTGTTTCCCAGATAGTGGTCAAACCTTAGTGGGATCCTTAGAGGTTAAGAATAGGCACAACACCATTGACCTTATTCTAACTGGTGGTCTTGACCCTGTATATCTGTACAGTATAGAACTTGAAGGAAAATTCACATTTTAGTTTTGTTAAAACATCTTTGATATTCATGTAATCCAAATTTTAATAGGTGTTACTGCTACAGCTGGATTCAAACAAAGCATATATACATCTTGTGTTCATTCTACAGTGGCATAAAATTTTGCCTTGGTGATCTTGCATCTAATTTAAATACCAGATAAGTTTTGTCAAAATTAATGTAAAATTCCCTTTTGGAATATTTGGATTAAATGGAAAGAGTTTTGAGTGTGCACTCCTTCCCCATTTCCTGTTTCTCACTATTATTAAGAGATTTTATAGTGCAAGAATATTAACTTTGTATGATACGAGTTCTTAAAACCCCAGTTCAGAAGGCTGGCTATCTAAAAATATCCCTTAGTTACTCCCTAAAATAGCTACTCACAGTCTATTTGAATGCTTGTACTAATATTTCAGTAATACTTTAATAAGAGTTCAAATAACTCATGTTACTTTAGCACTTATTCTAGAATGACTTTCTCTCTTGTGATAGGAACGTGATCCTGTAATCTTTCCGTGGCTGTGAGATGTTTTTTTCCGCAGGAAGCATTATGGATCTTTATAAAGAAAGAAAGATCTATACCAGTAATACTTTTTAGCGCATGATGGAAACTCTTAGGTCAGTAGCATTACCACTAAAATGGAAAATGCTGTACAAAACTGTCAGAAAAATTCTCCATTAACAGTAAGCTTGAAGACTTGAAAACAGACACAACACCATTAGTAGACAGATGGAGTTAAAAGGAATACATAAAGCTTGCAGTCAGCTAAGGATAAAATAAAATAATGTTGAGATGTAGTTGAATAAAAAAAAAAAATAATCTAAAAGTTAAGTTAGGTCACTATAGCCTATCTGAGATATTGTTAGTGCATTTGACTTGGAATAAGTTTCTTTAAAAAAAAAGAATCTGTATTGGAACAGTGTATAAAAAAGAAACTTTTTTTTTCCCCTTTGTGAAATATCATAGAATCATAGAATGGTTTGATTGGAAGGGACATTAAAGATCCTCTAGTTCCAACCCCCCTGCCATGAGCAGGGACACCTCCCCGTGCAAGGAGCGTGGCCCCCTTCCACAAGACCAGGTTGCTCAGAGCCCCATCCAACCTGGCCTTGAACACTTCTAGGGATGGGGCACCCACAGCTTCTCTGGGCAATCTGTGCCAGTGCCTCACCACCCTCACAGTGAAGAATTTCTTCCTAATATCTAATCTAAATCTACTCTCTTCCAGATTAAAGTCATTGTCCCTTGTCCTACCACCATATGCCCTTGTAAAGAGTCCCTCCCCAGCTTTCTTGTAGGCCCCTTTAGGTACTGGAAGGCTGCTCTAAGGTCTCCCCAGAGCCTTCTCTTCTCCAGGCTGAACAACCCCAACTCTCTCAGCCTGTCCTCACAGGAGAGGTGCTCCAGCCCTCGGGTCATCTTTGTGGCCTCCTCTGGACTTGTTCCAGCAGGCCCATGTCTTTCCTGTGCTGGGGGCCCTACAGCTGAAAGCAGTACTGCAGGGAGGGTCTCACCAGAGTGGAGTAGAGGGGCAGAATCCCCTCCCTCGACCTGCTGGTCACGCTGCTTTGGATGCAGCCCAGGATATGGTTGGCTTTCTGGGTTGCGAGTGCACATCGCCAGGTCATGCTGAGCTGCTCGTCAACCAACACCCCAATATCCTTTTAGACCAGCCTGTTTGGCAGCAGTTTTCCTGATATTGGATGCTCTTCATCTTATGATCGTGATATCATCAAAATCAGGCGGCTTCTAGAAAATATATGCAGATTAAGAAGTGTTAGTTGAATCATAATTTTTAAAATACTTTGAAAAGTAGTGAAGTCATTCATTGTTTTTCTGTAACCTTTTCTACACAGCTGACATTTTTAGTATTGTAACATTGGAATCTTACAAACAGTTGTGACTGAATCCTACACTTTCCAAAATGGTTGAATTGAACGGAAGCAGATTAGCCATTTAATTACACATCGAAGTATAGTCTCTGAAATATCTTATGTTCTGGTGGATGGAGAGATGTGGCTGAGTGGGACCGGGAGAGAGGCTAAAGGATGTGCTGCAGACACAGTTAAACCTGTGGCAGACAGGGTTTCTTTGTGTGTGAGGACATAATCTTGCTGCCATACTAGTGATTTGTCAATCGGCTTCGTGCTACATGTGGGATGCTGGGATAGGCGAGAGGTGAGAAAGCACCATGACAGAGAGCCTGGATGTGTAGGTGGAGTGTTAGAAGTGGAGGAGGAGGAGATTCCACTGTATAAGTCCTATGCTGAATCTTGTCACTCACGTGAGTTTCATGTCAATCCATAGAGATCCCTTTCTCTAAAACAATAAATAAAAAACAAGACAGCAAATGGTAAGTTAGTTGTACATCTCCTACCTGTATGCAGGGTTTGCTTGAGATTGCCTGAAGCAGCCCCAAGATACTCTTCTACTGTGTTCAGTGCACAGCAAAATGATGCCTTAATTTGGGGTGACTCATAGGCCAACCAGAGATAAAGCTATGCAAATACATTGCTGCAAAACAACTATTCAGTATGTTCATCCTTTTTAACTCAGAGTTGCAGTGTTACACCTTCCATGCGGATGACAAATTTAGGTGGGAGGCGCAATAGATATAGCAAATAGATTTTAAAACAGGAGTTATCAAAATGCTGTGAATACTGGAACATCCATTCAGTAAGGGCAAAGGAATACAGATCAGAATTCTTAAATAACTAAAAGGAATAAACTGCGTATTGTAATGGAAAGATATTAACTTCTCAATATTCACTGGTGCCGTATCAAGATAAAAGACTTCTTTATATTTATTGATTAAGCATATTTTAGATGATACAGTAATCTTCTAAAAGGAAATTGTAGTACTGTGAGAAGTCTATATTCACAGCACTGGAAGACATGTTTTCTTGAAGAGCAGACATAACATAGGTTGCAGCATTGGAGTTTTCTCAAGGCTACCATGCCATGACCTTCAAGTGTCTTTATTCAAAAAAACAGGATGAAGTTTCACACTGCCCCCTTTTATATCCTTGCCTCTCTCTCAAAGCTGCTAATGAAGCCTTCACTTAATAGCAGTCACTGTGCTGTTAACGAGGTGGACAGCTACATCATCAAGCAGTGCCGTGATACAATTGGCTGTGATCAGCTGGGGCAGTTGCAGTGAGAATTGTGTCTTTTGACTATTGCTGAAAACCATTGACAAGAACTCCTAATCTTCTTTGCATGGTACAATATAAACTATTTTATTTATTGCTCAGTTATTCTTCTACAACATAGTAGAAAAGGAATGTAAATACAGTCCACTTCAACTCTGAGAAGCAGCTTTTATGGACAAGACTGTTGTTAGCTGAGCTGGTGGCATGCCATGGCTAGAGGTAGTAGGAAGGCACACCGTTTATGCCAGCTGCATGGCTTCAGTCACCCTTATGTCTGATGTCAGCATGGTGCTGCTTCTCTGTATTTGAAATGTCCTCTGGATAAAAATTTCCATCACAGCTGCCTTAACCAATTGACAGAACGTTCTGTCTGAGGGTGCAGATGTGCAGCTCTCAGAGCAGAGATGGATAGCTTCTATCAGTACTAGAAGAAAATGAGCCTGTCTCTCAACCATAAACTGAAAGATGTTCTCACGATCAGAGATGAGAATTAATGCTCACCAGTTCTTAGAAAGAAGAGAGTTCCTGTTTTATACTGATTTCCTATTCTGATCTAGTCTAAATACCTAAAGCCGCACTATTGGGAGTATCATTCTACATGGAAATGAAATATAATAGCGTGTGGAAATCTTCTTTAGACAGCTATCGGAGAATGATAGTAGGAAGTCTTGTAATAAGCAGATCAACTCCTGTAGAAAGGTAAAGAATAAAACAGGGTATATTTTCAGATGGATAGCCGCCGGTACAAACCTTGCCTTGTCTGTTATGCCTTTTCTTTCGTGTATCGTATCAGATAGAGAAGCCCTTTGAAAATATGGAGTAAATACTACTCAGACCAGCAGAGAACTTGACAAAGCTACTGTAGATCTTTGATGGTAGTAGAACTGCAAACAGCGTGACTAATGCATAGGTTAAATGTAGCAGTTCTGGAGATACTGCAAATCAGCATTATTTTCCAAGAGGAATGCAAACTGCAAGACAAACCTTTGTTCAAAAGCTAAAGGGAAACTGATACACGCAAGAATGCCACTTAAAAAGTAACTGTTGTTTGAAGAGCTGTACAGTTCATTATGCACCATTTATCAATCTAGGAGCATATCCAGGTCATTAAAAATGTGACGTTAGCTTACTCAGCGATACTGCTTTCTGTGCATATTTCAGTGACAAAAATAATTTTCTCGCCATGTTTCTTCTAGTTAGGCCAACAAAAACTGAAAAGATTGCACTATATTTTATTCTGGATATTGGATCAGAAATGTAATTGCCGATTCTTGATGTATTCTTTCCAATTATAGTTAATTCACAGCTGAAGAGTTATACAAAGGCCAGAATTCTAGGCCTTTGTATAGAATGTGTATAGAATTCTAGGCCTAGAATTCTACAATCTTAAAATAGTGGGATTATAAAAGAATAAATTATGTCATTTTCTTACTCCACAATCTTTGACTAGATTATGATGTTTTGAGAACTTAATCTTTGGACCTCAAAATTAATTTTGGCCCTGATAAACAGGCACCATTTGTTTTACAGTAAAGGAGTGTAATCTGTAATCATTGTGGCAAGACATAAAATGCCACGGTGTTATTTAAGTCACTGTTTTTCAGAGTGGCTTGCTTTCTCAGATACACAGATTAAAGCAACTCCACATAAAGCATAATAGTACCAAAGAATTCCTACTATTCCTTTATATGACAGTTTGGAATTTGGTGAAGATTTAAAGATCAGTATTTCTAA
>NW_009621094.1:323-6222 GCF_000690535.1 Cariama cristata | reverse complement strand
ATGAGATGGACAATACGCTGGGACAGAATATTATAAGAAGCAAAATTCTGTGATGCATATTAACACCCTTTTAACTTCAGAACGCCATTCTTCTAACAATGTATGAGGAAACACTGGTCTTAATTTTTCCTTTTAATTCTTTATTCTTGATGTGACATGAAGTGTAGTAGCTGTCACATTTGTAAGGGTCTTCTTTTACAAGGCTGGTGAAAGTTGAAAAGTGTGTCTGTAACCACTCTTCCATCACAGACCTTTAAGACAGACAGTTATTCTTACATGAATAGTTATCTTGCTATCCCTTTACGGATCCTATTTTAAACACACTTATTAAAACTGTATTTTCTCTTAGTTATGTTTTATTATTTGTGTGCTCTAGCATTCACTGCCAATGGCCTTATTTCCTTTATCTTTTTACAATATCCTCATTTTGTAAGATATGGTCCTGCCATTTTTATATTTAATTTATTGGAATTTTCATCTCTCAGTTTATGTGCATGTGGTAGTGTACTGGTAATAGACGCCAAAGAAAATTTTGCTTCAACTTCATCTTTTCTATTATTCTGCTCATTAAGCTTTTCTGCATCTTTTTCTAACATGCTTTCACTAAAAATACATATGTATCATCAGCTGATTTTAAAGCTGTGCCTGATGTGTTACTGATCTGAAATGCAAATCAAGGTTTTATGTTTGCATCTTAAAATCTTAAAGTATAATTATCATGCAAACACATTAATCCTTTATTTTACCATAGAGTTTTTCTCCTTTTCCCAAGGAATTCCCATCAATTAGTTTTTTCTGTATAAAGCGGTTATGAATGACTCCCTGAACCTTGACAGTGCAGCTTGGGAAAAGAATATACTTTCTACCTGAGACTGGAGAAAGATAACTCTAATCTTTTACCCCAACCTGACAGGCTAGACCTTGAACTGGTGTATTTTCCAATGTAAAATGGAAATTTTATCATATTGGTGGAACATTTCCTTCTTTGTTATCCTTTCAGTATGGAAAATAATTCTTTATAGATGAAGCATATGTGCATATAATATATTTTATATTACAAATTACAGAAAACAGAATAACGGTTTGAGGTCCTGCTAATTAAAGTCTGTAATACTAATACTACCTCAGAGAAAAAAATAGTTTTGAGTCTTCCATTGTGTCCTAAAATGTATTTTGATCTTATATTTGAAATGTCAGCCTTTGAAGCTGAGCAAAGTGATTACTGATTTCTGTTAAGTATCTGGAAATTGTAATGTAAAAGATTCTGAAAGACAGCAGAGAGGAAGGAAGGTTTAATATAACCAGTGTTACTGTAATCCATGGAACATCTGGTTCCAAACATTGTCCAGCACAAATAGCCAGGGCAAACAATTTAAGATGAAGTTTTCACAGATTTCCCTACTCTCTTTTGCCCTTAACTACTCACCTGCAAATTAGCCTTGTCAGTGTTATCTAATTTGTAGGATCTAGATTACTGAAATGAGAGGATATTGTTTTCTCTCATTCAACCAAGTTATTCCATTGACTTTACAGAATTTGTACAATTACAATTCTTCCAGTGTTTCATGAAAGAGAAATAATTTACACTGTAGGAATATATTCAGTGGTAGTTCACAACAGCATTAAATAAAATGTTGCTTTTAAATGAATTATCAAAAAGAACCAGAAAGAAAGGGCTAAAGAAAAGGGAAAAAGTAAATAAAATTTTACCTCATGGAAAGAGAAAGCTCTTGATGAAAAGAAAGTAAAGTTTCAATTCATGACAACTAGCTGAATAGGAAAATACACTAGAATAAGATGAATCAGAATACCCTAGGCAAAACAGCAAAACGTCCATCTGAAAGCATGTACTCCTTGAAGAAGAAAACTTTACTGAAATCAAGAAGCAAGATAAAGAGCTGTAAGAATCAAAGCATTTATTAAGTATGTTAAAATCAACTTGCAGAACAGAGATCCTAATTCACAACAAGTGCATTTGTCACTTACCAAAGTGCTCAACAAATACAGTATATTTTTTAGTGGAAACATTAATGCTCCAATGGCAGAAAGATGCATATGTGCCCATTCCCCATCAGAATTTCACTTAATTTCCAAAGAGAAAAACTTGACTGGAAAACTGACTGGATGCAGTTTCTTTAGAATTTTTTCTTTAGAATTAACACATGGTAAAATACTGACAAACTGCAGAGACACCTAGGGTTGTAATTGTATATCTAATTTCAGTTGGCTTCTACTTCCATTGCAGTTGTCTTCTACTTCCATTGCAGTCGTGTAAATATGAAGCTAATATATAAGTTCTTCAGGGCCTTAAAGTGTACACATTACACTATTGACAAAGTACAAAGAAGATCTAGTTTTCACTGCCATGGCATTTTTAATATAATTACTTCCTAGGTCACCCTTTGTTGCTAATTCTAAATGAATGTTGTCAAATTACAAAGTGCATATTGTTGTCAATATAACCTGTTATTATATGCTAATACTGTGTGTTAATGAAGTGTTAAATACCCAAAGCTGCCAACTCCTTGATCCAAGCTAATACGAACACTATGAAAAAGATGTGATACTCGACTAAATTGAAAAAAGTCTATTGATCTATGCTTGAATACATTTTTAATATAAATGCAATATATCTTTCTAAATTAAGATATCTAAATAATCTAAAAAGCCAGATATTGGACTTATGTAATATCTTTGCCTCTGTCTCTCTAACATTAATTCCTCATTCTTTAGGGTCCAATCCTCCAAAGTGCTGCATGCTACATAGAAAAGGCTGTGCACTCTTGGTTTGTACCTTGATAATAATAGTGTTCAACACTTTGTAAGCTCATGTCTTGAATAATCAAACTTATTGATATCAGTAGCCTTATTCAATATTTAAAATTGCAGCTTAGAAATGTACTCATTTTTCATGTGAAGAAAGGAATCTGATGAAAGTCTACAGGGCAGTGATGTGCCTCAGAAATCGTTCTACTGAAATGAATTACTTTTTTGACTGAGTAACTTCAGAAGGCATTCACATCAATATGGTTTATAACATGTGGAAAGGAAAATTGACAAGAATTGTTTGGAAAATAGAGGCAGTACTTCCTCACTACTTCATAAACACTGAAATACACATTCTTTTATTTAAAGATGAGTGAAGGGGTTGGTATGTTCCTTGCCATCCAGCCTTTTTAAAGGAATCAATCTTACTGAAAACCAGAGATGCAAAGGTATTAAATGTAAAATAAAAGCACATTGTTGAGTTTGGACTGTACTGTCACAGAAACGGAGAAGCACATTAGGACGAGCTCTTCCGCATACTACTTTTAGCAGGTGTCCTTTCTAGAAGAGTGTTTAACTCAGCCCATTTAACAACCTGTTCCTTGCCTTTGCTTTTGAAAACACATTGACATTTGCCCTTCTTATTTCTGGAAGCAGCCACACAAATCCAATAGACTGGGTCCAAGTATGGAAAACAGCAGTGTCATAAAGCTTAATTTCAATAACAAGCTTCAGCAGCTCAGAAAATGCATACTCTTCATTCCTCTTGCAATGGAAAGAAGTATCATTTAGCTTCTAACAAGGAAAGAGGTAATGAGTTAAAGATTTAGTGCTTTTGTTTATAGGAGGCCTGTGTGAGATTATCAACTGGGGCAAAGTTTGGTTTTGTTTGATCGTTTTTTGAAGTTCTTTCCAGTCACATTTGAAAGTAAAAATTTAAATGTATTGAAAATACATTGTTTCTAAAAAGAATAGTATATTCGTTCAAAAAAATCTGCCCAGTAAACATTATATATGTATTTTCATACATTTTTATATAAAAAATATTATTTTCTAAATTTGTAAATTATTTTCTCTTTCTCTTCTGTTCTTCCACACAATAACAATAGAGCCTTTGCTCACTCTTATGATGTTCTTGTCATTAATAGAGACTAACATTCTTTGTAAAGTCAGTGGCGTTCTAACAGACTAAAAAATGAGGTCTAGGGTATGGTCTGGCTGTCAAACTGGGAGTAGAACCTAATTTGCAGACACCTAACCCTGAGCTTGTTTCCTAAGTTAGTGATTCCCAAACAGTGACATACATGGCTTTGCTTATTTTTTGCATTATTCCCACACCATCAGTCAGGAAGAAAGCAGTAGCTGTGGGGCAGGTCAGACATTTTTTCTGTTTTCCCTTTGCCAAAACTGATACCAGTACAACTGACTGCAGGAACTCCTTTGACCCTTGTGGTTTGCATCCCAAACAGTTCTGGTCCTCCTGCCTTTTATCTCCAGCAAGGACTGAAGGAATAGGATTCAGGAAGAATATCAGCAGTGATGTTGTTCCAAAAAGGTTGAAAGCCATTGCATTGAGTTGCAGTTACTGAGAGGCTTAACTAGTTGTCACTTTTACTAGTCTTGAGAATAAATAAATGCCTGTAATTCCTTGTTCTTCATTAGAGTTTTATAGAACAGAAGCTCTTTGTGCATTTGATAGGTTATCTAGCAAAAGGATAATTATCTCTGATAAGGTCTTCAAAAAAATTTATTGGTTTTGTGACGCCTTAAGTAAAACTATCAAATAATTGAGAATTGTGACAGTTACAGTAATGCAAGATCTGTGGAAGAGGGGAAAAAAATAATGCATTAAACCCCCAAAATATGTTCAGCTGTAACAATTTGGTCAGATACGTACTGTTTAGCTATGTTGTATTGCAAAGCACAGTTTCAAAAGGAGTATTACTGCGCTTTTGCATTTATCTTTCAACTGAGCCTATATCTCACTATTATTTCTACTCTTGACTCATAGTATTTCTATATTTTTTCTACTCAGATTGACATATCTGATTTATTCCCACACCAGAAACCTTTCCTATGTATTTCCACAGATATTAGTCTCTTTTAAATAGTATATAGGCTTAAGGTCCCATCATCCCAAATTCTACAATTCAAAGCTATTGGAGCTGCTTTACTGTATGTACATTCCATTTGCAGACCACAAGATGTGTGGTAATAATTCTACACTACATTACAGCTTCCTATTATATATATGTATGTGTGCATATTAGTTTGCGAACAGCTAAATTGCACGTAATTCACTCATTTATAAACAGACTTTTCAGCTAGTCATTAGTTTTTTATACCAAATACTATGCTGGATTGTTTCAAACTGATTTTCCTCTTTCCATCTGATATACAAACAACATAAAGAAGCCTTAGGTTAAAGGAGCATGAGAGAACTCTGTGGTATTTTAGTTCTCTTTCACATGAGAACAATCGTGTTTCTTATCCATTGCTGTAAAGTGAAAACTAAGATTAAAGATTTTGCAGTTAGGATGAATAATACAAGTATTAAAATTGACCTCAGCTATAGCAAAATTGTAAGTTTAACATACTGTCCCATACCTCCACACATTATTTAGTCAGGTTTACATACTTAATACATTTTCCCAAAGGCTATTGTAGATTTACATTACATTCTGCTTTCCTGAAGTACTTGCTTGTCTACAAAGTACTACTGATAAAAATTATATATCAAATGAGACGCATGTCAGAAACCTATAAATAATGAATTAAATACTAGTATACTCATAAATATTACAAAAAAGACCTATAGGTGCCAAAAGAATATTTCCCTTATACCTTCTTACTTAAACCGCAAGGGCATGATGCTGTTTAGGAGGCTGAATTATATATATCTGGTTTTATAATTAGTCCAGCTATTAACCTTTTCTCCAGTTTCTCTCTTTAGTGATATACTGTACTATAAATTCCATAAGAGATTACCTTGTAGAAAATATGGTTTTACATAAATGCCGCATGCATATTTTATAATCACTTTTAATTTATTTATTCTGGATCTCATTCTCTACAGCATACTGGTGCAGTCTTACCTGTGCAAGATAGGTATGAACTAGACCAAAGCAGAACT
>NW_009621094.1:0-256 GCF_000690535.1 Cariama cristata | reverse complement strand
CTTTAGAGTGACATGCCTGGTAGAAATTGCGGGCGGACCTAAGGCACTAAATCACTGTTTAACAAAATTAGGAAGTCTTATTCATCCTCAGACAATTATTGCCCAATCAGATGTGCAGATTTGGTATGCCTTTACTCTGTTTTCTATTCCTCATTTGGATTGGTATAAAAACAGGTGGTCAGCTTTGCCGGAAAAAAAGTTACATAGCCAGGTTAGACAAACCTCAGACACTGAAAGGTAAGTTTATATATATATA
>NW_009621093.1:262-1168 GCF_000690535.1 Cariama cristata | reverse complement strand
AGCAGAAAGTATAAATTCATCCCCTTTTTCCCTCAGCCTCCCCCCCGGCCCCCCCATTTCAAAGTGTACATCTTCTTCTAAAAACTCAACCCTCAAAAGGCAAGAGACAAATATCAGCCAGATATTATACCAGGAGCTGGACAAGGGTCTTGCTGGAAGTTGTTAAAGCAGATATGAGTTTTTTCGCAGCACAGCCACCGCTGCAAAGGGGAGGAGGAGAAAAGGGCACATCTTTGAGTGGGTTGGACAGACCATTTCAACCGAGGTATTAGTGTAAAAAATACTGAAAAAGGAGAAAGGGTGTATGTTGTTTGTCTGTGGATGTGCGGAGATATCCATACAGCCACCTCCCCCCACACCCCCTCATGCACCTATAGATCTGAATGGCCCTCTTAGAAAAATACCAGGCTCACAAAGGGACAGTTTGCCATCACTTGTGTTAAAGTCCTTTGAGTCATGTCCTGGAAGGCTGGCACAGGGCAGACTGAATGTGCTTCGTGACAGCCAATGCTTTACCATTTTGTGGCACCCTGAATTAAATATGCTTTACGTAGGAAAAAGAAAAAAAAAAAAAAAAAAAAAAAAAAGAAGCTGAAACAGACTTGACAACCACTGGATCTTTGCTAACAGAACGATATAGACAGTAAATTCGTACTTTCAAATACCACTATTATTCTATTTCGCTTGCACTTGCAAAACATGACAAACGTGTCTCAAGGGGTCATTTAGAAAATTAAATTGAACGAAGGTTCTTAGCATTTTGCTGTGCTTGTTTTGCACCCCCCACCCCCGCAGCTTCCTTAGGTCTAATTTAGCAGTTTCAGGCAGGAAGACTTGTACCAATTTATACCTGAAATTTGCAACAAACCCTGCGTCCAAAGTGCGAGACGCGCACTCGGAACTGAC
>NW_009621093.1:0-211 GCF_000690535.1 Cariama cristata | reverse complement strand
AAAAAAAAAAAAAAAAGAGAGAGAGAGGAGGGGAAACCGGAGGTTTTTGGGCAGTTTTCAGGCATGCTTTTACAATCTCTTTGAACGAAAACCCCGGCTTTCTCAGCGGTGAGCTGGGCAGGGGCACTGCAGCCTCAGCCTGGCAGCTGCAATTGCAAAGGAATATTTTATTCTTTTTTTGGGGGGTGAGTGTGTGTGGGTGGGTGTGCTT
>NW_009621092.1:365-615 GCF_000690535.1 Cariama cristata | reverse complement strand
GGTGAACGTCTCGGTGGGGCTCCTGGGGGCCCTCGCCTACTTCCTCACCTACGTGGCCTCCTTCCACCTCGCCTACCTGTTCACCGTCCGCATCCACGGTGGGCTGGGCTTCCTCGGAGGAGTTTTGGTGGCCCTCAAGCAGACAATGGGGGACAGCACTGTCCTGAAGGTGCCCCAAATCAGAATGAAGGCTGTTCCCATGCTTCTGCTCCTTTTCCTGGCTCTGCTGCGGCTCCCCCTCACCCCTCTG
>NW_009621092.1:0-221 GCF_000690535.1 Cariama cristata | reverse complement strand
CTGGTGGCCAACCTGGTGCATGGCATCCTGGTGAAGGTGAAGGTCTGCCGCAAGACCGTCAAACGCTACGACGTGGGTGCCCCATCATCCATCACCATCAGCCTGCCAGGGACAGACCCCCAGGATGCTGAGAGGAGAAGGTACCGCTTGCCGTGCTTCCATGGGGATCACGTTTATGGGCAGCGAGGGTCAGGTTTAAAATCCAAACGAGGAGGAGTGGG
>NW_009621091.1:13441-36262 GCF_000690535.1 Cariama cristata | reverse complement strand
GTTTTGCCTTCCGTAACATACATTGTCAATGAGTTTCACAATTTAGGTCTATGTTGCGTGGTAACTACTTCCTTTTGTTAAAAACTTTTGAGCTCACAGTTTTATAAGGGAGACCATTTACTGGCTGCTTTTCTTGCCAGAATTAAAGGATTTTGAATTGTGTTTGTACGCAAGATAACTTGGACATATCTGGAACTTGGTTTTTATACTTGCTGCCATTAATTCTTGTGAATTTATCAGTGACTAAGTTTTACTATCTCTTTATCAAGAACATATGAAAGAAAAATTATTTATAATTTTTTTTCTTTCAGGTGGTCTAGCATTTGTTACTGAAGATTTTTAATATGACAGAAGAAGGCATGCTCGTTACCATTAAGAAATCCTCCTTAGCCAACAAATACTCACGGCTTTACTATGGATTAGTAGTTAGCATACTCAACTGTGGTAAGTGGTATCTTCCTCTACAAGTAATTTATTTAATTTCAAAGCAAAGTATGCCCTCATAAAATAAGGTTATAAGAATCTGGGAACATATCAGTTAGTACCCAACCCAGAATACATGGTTTCTGAGCAATGCAAGAAATGCAAATATAAAGCAATTGTGGCCCCATGCCACAAAAACTTCTGGGTGAGTTCCATTATCTCAGACACAGTTACAGTCCCCGGGATTACTCTTGTGCTCAAGGTTAAGTATGTATTACTTTTCTATATATGAACCCCAGAAGTCATTAGTTGTGTAAGATCAGAATTTGGAAAACTAAGGCCCCAACTAGTTGGTTACGATTTTACACCTATGTTTAGCACAAAAGAAGTCTTTTCCATTTCTGGTGTAGGTATCAGGACAAAGGACAAGGTTGCCAAGTATGGAATTGTATTAAAACAATAATAAGAATCCCCCTTCAACCTCTGTGCTCTGGTAGTTAAGTATTTCTGGAAGTTCAGCTCAGTAGAACTGGGGAGGTTGACTGGCCAGGGAAAGTGAAGTGCTTTATACTTCAATAAAATGGAAAGTGAAGCATAACAGAGCGATATAGACATTTGAAGATGAGATATCCAGTAGCATATCACATAATGACTGGAAAAATGTCCAGTTATCTTTACAACAAGCAAAACACACCACTCTGGATTTTTTGGATATTGGACTTGCATGCAGCAGACACTGCACAAGCATGCATCACATAGTTGAATATTCTATTTATATGCAAAGTAGGTAATCTAGAGAGAGTTGAGGAACAAGCTTTCCTGCAGCTCAGTCAATCTGCTAATCTTGGCCTTCAGACATCCTTTTGTGTCACTGAGGAGCAGTTTCTTTTCCATGTCCTTTCAGTCCTTGCCTTTTCCAATGTGAAACTGCCAACAATATCCTTGTAAAAGCTGAAAGGGCATGACAATTGACTTTGGAGCTCGTATACAAATGGTGATCATCACAACTTCCACTCTCCAGCTGCCTGTCCCATGGAAACATTTAGAGTCCTCAAGCACCCTAGTTTACAAACCCTGTACTTTAGAACACATATAAACATTAATTTTAAAATATAAACATAACCTTACTACTTCAGATCAAATGTCAATGTAGCTCTGTTTTCTGCCACCAGCAGTGGACATAAGCATGTGCCCATGGAGAAATAAGAGCAAGTCAAGCCTGAATGGTACTTTGCACTAAGCCTCACATCCAACTTTCAACTATTTTCAGCTCCATTTGGCTGCATTGCATACCCACTAGTTCTGGCACTGGGAGAGTCCGTGAAGAAACGTTCTCTGTGCAGCTCTTGATGCCACTGATGATTTCATAGATCTAAACCTCTTTTCCAGACCTCATTGCCTAGAATCTGGTTTAGATCTACTGCATCCGTTTTGAGACAAGGAGATCACAACTGAGTCTTAGGACATCAGTAGATAGTGGCTTTATACAGTGGTGTAGTGATGCTCTCTGTTCTACTCCTTTCCAAAAAATTCTCAACATTTGACTTGATTTTCTGACCACTATTCAATATTTATATGACATTTTCATAGTTATCCACCTTGTCACCTAGATCTCACTCCTGAGTGGTGAGATCATCTCAGAGCCCACCATTTTCTAGATGAAGTTAGAATTTTCCCATGCACATCACTTTATTAACAGTGAATTTCCTTCACCATTCTACTGCCCAGTTGCTTAGTGACATAGAGTCCTCTGTATTTGGCCCTTGTCCTTTGATGTTCTGGGTAACTAAGCATGAATAGCAAACTTGACCCCAGTGCTCATCCCTTTTGCAGGACATTTTAAATATATCAAAGAGTCCCTGCAGAATTCTTCTGGTGATTTCACTTCAATGTGAAACTAAACATTTACTCCTACCCTCTGTTTTCTGTCGTTCACTCAGATATTCATCTAAACAAAAATTCCCCTTTAGGCCACAGATGTTTAGCTTTCTTAAAATCTTTACTGAGGGATATCGTAAAAAGCTTTTGGGAAATCCAAGTAGACCGTACCTACCAGATCACCCTTATCTGTATGGATTTTTATTTTTCAAAGAACTCTACATTTATAAACAATACTTCAATGGACAAAGACATGGAGTAGTTCCAGATGTGCATTATTTCTATTCTTATTAAACATGCTACTGATGTGCCCTGTATAGATGTCAGTCTTACAGGCATGCAGTTCCTCAGATCTTACCTGGAATAATTTCTAAAAACTAACATCCCATTTGGCACTCTTCAGTCCTGCTGCTAAGGTGACTTCGAGCAAGAAATTAGACACCCTGACTAATAATTCAAGTATTGCATCCTTGCATTGTCCTAGATCAACTGGCTGAATAACATCTGCTCTTGGCAGTTTTTTTTACTATTCAGTTGCCCATTTGTTCTTTATCCTTTTCTGCAGTCATTTCAATTTCAAAGGGATACTCTACTCATTACCCAAGAAAAAAAAATACTGGAGTGGGAATGTCCTTAGTTTCTCCCACAGTGAATGCTGATGCAAATAATTAATTTGACTTCTCTGAAGTGATCTTTTGCTTCTGTATGATGATCATCAAGTAGTCCTGCAGACTCCCTGGAAGTCCTACTGTTAAAAAAAAAGTATTTTTAATAATTTTGCTGGCCTTACTGCATTTTTATATTAAAACTTCCAGAATTTATTATTGTATTTTCCTTGTCTGGATATGACTTCAGGTTTTTGAAGGATGACATTATGCTGTACAAAGCAGTGTTTTTCCAGCTATATTAATTGATACACTCAACTGGAATTAGGCACAATCAGACAATTCTTACAAAACCAGGTTTTGCACAGAAAACAGCTGAAAAAATAATTCAGGCCTATACACATCCACTAATCAAGAGGCTAAATAGATAGGCTATTTTTGGACAATACCCCTTTCCTCCCTTCTTGTTGAAGATGTTCCTTTTCTCACAGCATTTGTAAAGTATTGCCTCAGTGGCAGAACATTTATTTTGGAAGGGAAGTCTTGTGTTAGGTCTCATCACTTGTGACTTTTTCTGTTACATGTTCTATGACCACTCAATAACACACATATATAGCTTTTAGTACAGCAGCAGGACTCAGCTGACCCCCTTATATGGTGAATGCTGTTAGGCTGCAGAGCCATACTGACTATCCTTATAGCTCAAAGAATCAATATAAAGTAGAATTTCAGCAAAAAGGAATGTGTTTTCGCTTTTTCCTCAGTTCAAAAGACCATGTAACTTGGTCTTTAGGGAACACATTGGGAGGTATGGATTCAAACTCACCATGATCACAGTGAGAACTCAGCCATGGTCTCCCAGCCTGAAGCTGAATTGTGTAGAGTCAGCAGACAGAAAGAGATACTAAAGTAATCTTTTACCCAGACATCCAGAGAGACAGAGGTTAAGCCTGAGCTCTCTGACAGAAAAAGCTTAAATGCCAGTCTTCAGAAGACTGTCCAGGGTCCAAGGCTCTGCCGCAGGGTCTGGCCAGCTTTGCTGTGCTGCCTCCTGGGTTTTGCCAATCCCCTCTGAGGTACCGAGGGGGGAACTGGACCTTTTGTTCAAAAGTGCAAATTGTGTTATGTGGGTGTCTTTGAATTTGGGCTGCATCAACGAAGACATTTATATCACTAACTGCTACTTAGGCACCTAAATCCAATGTTTATACATTACCAAGACTCTCAAAACTCCCACTGAATTGCTGCCTACCATTTTAACTCATCCTTACTTTCAGGTTTTATATCACCTAACCGTAAATTTTTGCAGTGTAGATGTTTACATCTGAGTTAGTCATCCTCTTGTGCTCAGCAAAGAGAAAAGGGAGTTTCTGAGGAATGATTCATCTGACCCACTTTAGAGGTCTACAGTACATCCCATGGACTATACAGCAAGCCTGCAGTGACAAGCTCAGATGTACCTGCCGGCACAGTAGGTGATTGCATTTAGACAGATGAATTGAAACCCCAGCATCCGAGGAGCTACGGATCATTTGTACTCTCTGTACAGCCACAAACCACCTGTGCATAGCAAATGCGAGCTATTTTAAACCTCAAAGAAAAATCACCTTGCACATTGATATAAGCTAAGAGCGAGCCCATGAACAGTTATGATGGCTGACATGCAGGGAATAAGCAAGTTGCTCCATGTGGTGTGTACGCAAAATGGCCAAGGGTCTCCTGTGCTAGAGCTGCACAGAGCCCTCCTCACCTCCATGCCTCACCAAGCTGCCGGCACTAGGCATGACCACACCTCCCTCAAAGGTGCCAGCACACAAGGCAGTCTCCATTTAGACTGCGCTTTTCTTGGAGATCCTGAACATAAATGGATGCCTGAAATTTCAGGATGCCTAAAATTTAAGAACTGAAATCTTCAGATCCCACTAGCCATAGATATAGTGAATTTCAGTATAAAAAGTTCCTGTGTCTTTATCCTGTAAATGAGAGAATTTACTGTTGAATTAATCCCAGTTTGAACTCATAGCTCATAGCTTATCTATTATTCCTTTCTCATGGGAAAAAAAAAGATGGTGAATATCCTTTTAACAATAGCTCCTGAAATACTCTGACTCCAATCTGAACTGTGGCAAGGTATAACAGACTGGGTGTCCTAAAAACTGGTTAGAAGTTGGGCTTGGGGTGTTTACAACGCTAAGGTATGCAGAGGAGAATTTGCTGAAGCTAAAGGAATAACTTCACTGGTCAAAGTGATCTGCAGTGCGACAAAGACCTCCATCATGAAGCCTGTACATAAGCGGCTGGGTAGACAGGATGCAATATTTTCCTTACATATTATCATTAAAGACTGATAGAAATACTAATAACCCTTAATTATAAAGTTAAGAAGCAATATTTCTATGACCACTGGAAAACACTGGAAATTTATATTAATTTTAACTAAAACAAGCTCAAAGCCATTTGTCAAACCAAACCATAGTTTAACAGATTTTTTGTGCTTGAGTGAATGGTCTAGATTTACGACCGAGGAATCAGGACACCCACAAATGACAGAAGGAATTCTCTGAAAACTTGCCATCTTAACTGGAGGAAACCTGAACTCTGACATTCATCCTGGTCTTAAAGTACATGAAAAATGTCTCTATCCTCCTACATCTGGAAGCTAATTGTAAGAAATACAGATCACCAATGCCTTTTAATAATAAATTGACTTTCCTTTCTGAGCTACTTTTTGAAGTGGCCCTCTCAGATGATTCTTATCCTTGTTATACTTGACAAGCTCGAACAAGACGATGGCAGGCAGCTAGGGCCATGTTCACTACAGAAGGGAAAGATTCCCAATAGTGGTTTATGAGAGAAAAGGTTATTATGCTTTATTTGTTATTTGTCCTAATTCTTCACTGAGGGAGGAATTAATGTATTTTTTAACATAAATGTTATTAATTGTATGTATCTACAGCTCTCTCTAGTGACAAAAAGCTCATAAAAACTGTAACTCAGAACATTTAGTAGCTGTCTGTTATTCTTTAAGTAATGCAAATTACTTGATTTTCTCATTTTAATCCACTTATTTCACAAATCTGCATAGCTATGGCCAAAACATGCTGTACTGACTCATTACACACTCAGTACTCCCAGTGATGTCAACAGAGGTTGTGACAAAACAATCACTGAAAGATTTGGTCTTTAATCAGTAAATATTGCTGGTTTTATAACTCATTTCCGTAGTTCATTTTTTCTTCTGCCACAAACAATCAACTACTAGGTCTTCTCCTGCACAGTGCTGAGCCTTGCTTGCAGCCTATGCTCCCCATCTCATAACAGGGTCTAGATACAGCCTGTGCTCAGCACCTCACAAGGGGGTCTATATCCCATCTTATAACGCTCTGATGCCTGGAAGTGGCACCGATCTTTGCAAGAATAGAAGACTTCTATTAAGTGGATTCTCACTTGGCCTGGCAACTGTTGTTTACAGTGACATTAGTGAATGTTTTTATTATTGACAATATTTAACTTGAGCAGGGTCACAGGTTTAGCTTCATTTCTTCATCCCCTGACAGAAATTTAGTAAATGCAGCCTCTGAAGAATTTAACCAAAACTTCAAGTACTTGGCAGCACTGTTGACTTTTTTAAAACTTTATGCATTTCAGTGTCAATATATGTTCCTTTCATACCAATACTTGCCAGCACAGCCAAGTATCCCTCCAGAAGGGTTGTCCAAACAGCCAGACTTTGAACGTGTGGTGGGTGGATCACTGCATCCCCAAGTTGTGGATATTGCACAGCTTTTACACGGATGTGTCTGTGCTACCCCTATTTAGATTCATTTGCTTTAGGCTGCTTCTCTTTTTTGCCCCAAGACAAAACAGTATGCAAACTGCTGAAGCTCCCATGCCTTTTGACCTTGCCAAGCTTTGTTAGAGCATCTTATCTCTACACAATACCCAGAAGTATGCGTAGGACACTAGAATCAGTGTACCAGAAACTCAGTGCAGTCTTGAGTCACAGCACCATAGGCTAAGAAGATGTGACATATATTTCCATATCAAAAAAAGAAAAACCTTTCTTTCCCCTCTTCACCGATGCATAACATCCCAAAAGGCAAGAATGGCCTTCAGCTAACATAGATCAATTTTCTTTCAGCTTCAATCACCATTTAATTACTGTTGACTTCTTTAACCTTTTTCTCTTCCTTTATGGATTAGATTCCTTTATGCTCTATTGCCATTTACTTTCTCTGTGACATAATCAAACTTAAAATGGTATGATAAAATTTCACATTTTTCTTCTTCCCTCCTAATCTTTATGTTCAATTTACTTCAAAACCCAAATCATTTCTTGAGGAGAAAAATATTTTTAATGAATTGACTTTTAACTTTATCTTTCTCTGGTATCTAGACATCATTTGCTTTAAGCAAGTAATTGCTCAGACAACTGGATGGCATACCAGATAAAAGCCCTAGCTTTTCACCTCTTAACATTTCAGGAGAAAAACACCCACATGGCAATATATTTTGGATGCAATGAGTGTTGTTGATTCAGCTTCATCTTCAGCAAATATTTCACATTTTGCTAACTCTGAGCCTAGATAAAAATAGTACCATTAGCACTTTTTATCGGAAGGAAACCATTGCTCAGTGGGTGGAGAAATGGAATGATTCTCTACTAATGGCTGTAAAACAAGCAGAACATTGGGCAGAGATCCTCCCAGCCAAATGGGTGTATTTGTTCTTTGTCATTTATTCCTTCTGCTGGTTCAGATCCATGTAAGCGCGTATCACTGAGCATGAACTGATATAATTCAGCACAGAATATGGCCCCCTACATTTTTTAAATCAGCCCCTTTGAAACCGCTTTAACTGGACGTGCAATGAACACAGTCTGTTTTCTAGCACCCAAAATTTTTTAGGACAAACTGCACATGTAACCACATCTTGGTGGAGAAGCAAATACCTAATATCACCTCTGCAGTGCACTGGAGGCACCAAAGGAGTTAGGCACTAAGTTGTGGAGCAGAATGTTTTTTTATTTGTTTAATTTTAGGGCTCAAAGGAAGGAGTGGTCTTTAATAACGACCATCCACAGTGTAACTGCTTGTGAATCTGTTACCATAGATTTTCTTTTGAGATCTTGTTTTTTCAACATCTTTGTCCTTGAACTTCTGATTAACCTGGAGCAATTGAGTTCCAAGAACTACACAGCAGAAGATTTTAGAGAAGTGAGGATGCTCTGAGGTATGGGGCATTATTGTCAGTAACTTTGATCCTTTTTCATCCTTTAGACATCACAATTAATGGAGATCTTTATAAAAATAGCTTTATCTCATGGGATCCTATCACTGATGTCCATTCAAGCTATTTCTTTCTTTTTGCTACATCACTTGTGTGGGATGTCATAAGTATTTGTGTCTCCTACATCCAACCAGTACGAATGAGGTCAATCCTTGAGGGCAAAAGAGGATATAGAAAAGTACCAATTCTTATTTATGTTATACTACATACTACTTATCTCATTTTTTGGATAATAATTAAACAATTCATTAAGTCTCTTTTTATGTTAATAATATATTACTGCACAGCAGTAGGTAGTTATTAATTCACTGGAGAAATGCAGTTTATTTTTGATTCAGTTACAGTAAAGTAAATTAAGAAAATACTTTAAAAAGAATTGTACTAAAGGGAGAACATGGAGAATAAAAATAAAACACATCAAATATAGACAAGAAAACACAAATTATAATCTTTTTAGGTCACCCAGTCTCTCCTTTCAGCCAGCACAGGCTTGTTTTATGTTGGTGTGTGTTCTTCCAGTCAGTATACTGCTATACTGTATGCTTAAATATACACATATATATTTATAGTAGATGATGTAGCTTTTAGATCCTTTAGAGTGAGGACAAGCTTATGGTGAAGCACTGTGACCTACCTCGTTTAATAACTGGTATTTGTGATCTGGCTGGTTTTAATGATCTAGAAAACACTCTGCATGACCCATGACATCTTATATTAAGACCATTCTTTTCAAATATAAATGTCTATGGATATTAGACATTAAGACAAAATGTACATATCTGAGTTTAAGAACATCAATAAAAAGATCTGCTTGTAATACATCTAGACATGCTAGAATGGCCTTTAAAAAAAAAGCCATCAGTTTTAGCTAAAACAGTTGGAATTTGTTGGATTGGCTTTTAAAATTTAGACCTTTCTGTAGTGAGTCATTTATTTATATAACTCGGTCATACTATCCACAACTGTAAAAAGCGTAGTAAATCAAATCTTCTGCCATTCCATTTAATTCCTTCCTCTCATACACAAACTGGAAGGCACATCTATTGGAACATCTATTTGGGTATCTATTGGAAGGGACATCCCATTACAAATTTAAGAAATAGTTTTAAAGAGTGATTTCTGAGATTAGCATTGGAAAATATTAAATAAATTACTATCAGTCTTGAGGTATTTTATTCTCAGAGTGTCTGATTTTAATGTCAGTAAATATACAGTACTCTTATATACTACAGCACCTGCTTGGAACCAGTAAGCAATTACCCTAAATTCTGGAATTTTTACAAGTTTTTTAGTACTTTTGTATAAATTAACAGGTTATCTTGAGATTTCAGCTAAAATACTTTTTTTACTATGGTTTAAAAAAATTGTATTCCAAAAAATATATATAAACCCTTCTAAACTGAAGATTTTAAAAGCAACTACAATTAATCAAAGCTCAAAATTTTGCGAAAAAAATCAGGAATGAGCTAAAGCAAAGGACTGGATCTTCCTGTGTTTATATAGCTCATAAAATGAATAAAAGTTCAAAAAACATGACTAATTTCAAAGATTAGTACAAAGTTTAATAGTGCCAATTAAGTCTCTGCATGATGCATTCAGTCCTCTGGTATAGTCCAGGCAAGTATTGCAGTGTAATTGGACAGTAAATGTAATTTATATCACAGCTATTAATATTTACAGTGTAAATGACCTGAAAGGATTTTATCCGAGGCATGTAATATTTATTTCTTATTTTTAATGGTCACTTTATCCAAGCCGGATCTGAAAATCCCGTGTGAATCTGTAATCAAACCTTTTATAGTAAAAGAAAATAGAAGTATTGGCTGATAGCTGAAGATTAGGGGGAGCAAAATTGTCAACGGGACAAATTCTTAGGCATCACAGTGCAAATTTTACCATTCTCTTTATAAAAGAAATCATAACCAGAAAAAAAACAGGGAGAAGGGAGCTGCCACTGGAGTATGACAGTGACTATTCCTTGGAAGCAGTGAATTTAGTGTGTGTTTGTGACATTCCCGAGCCCAGGGCTGTGCTTATTCACCATTGCTGTGAGTACACAAGGCTCTACAATTCCCACTCCTTACACTTTGCACCAGGGTAGGTCAGAAGAAAGACAGAGCTTCCTCCATGCAACCTTGAGCCATGTCTTTCTCCATCATTGGTAAAAAGTGATAGCAGCCACCCGAAGAACACAGCCTGGTGCAACCTGGTGTGGTCCAAGCACAGTCCCTGCTCCCAGGGAGTGACCAACACTGCGCCGTTTTACACAGGCTCAGCAGCAACGCTGATGTGGAGAAAATCTGGCACTGCCCTACAGCTCTAAATGAGGGTAAATTCACAGCAGCTTCACAGTGGACATCTTGTAATTGCAAACAGCGTGTACACTATGTTTACCTGAACTTTCAAAAGAGCAGCTGAAAACCATAATGAGCCCTGACTTTTGCCACTGCCTGCTTCATTGGCCATGTACTTTTCTGCATATTACCTCTTCTATTTTGTATATTAGACCATTAAAAAAAAAAGTTGGTGTGCTTAGTTCAGTCCAGATAGCTCACAGAAAACTCAAGTCCAGGCTATGAAGCAACAGAAGATGAAAAAGGGGAGGTTAACTTATAACTTCATCAAGTCAGCCTCTGAAGTTGTTGCCTATTGTTAATTTTTACTTCAAACTTGAAATTTACTTTACCGTTTTCTCCTCTCCACAATTTATTTTGTGATTAGACTGTTTCATTTTCCTAATCACCAATATAATGATTTAAATTGAAAAAGAACTGGTATTAATCATATTAGTTAGACAGTAATTCTCAACTGAAGGAATTAAAAAATGTCGATTGCTTGATAGAAATCAAAATTAAGGGTGAAAATATGTGTGGAAAAATTCCTTTTAACCTTTGATTATCAAGATGGCAGAGATTGTTAAGGAAAGATTGTATGCTTTATGAATACCATGTATTTCTAAATTATTTTTTACTGTTATTCAAGGTACAAGAAAATATTCTTGTCCTATAGAAATCACTGTATACTAAGTATTTAAAAGTGAAAACTAATAAACATTTGGCCAAAATATAAACCCAGTAAGTTGTAGCTAGTATTGATTCTTATGACCTAAGTCGTTACCTATCTACGAGTACTGTTCTGCCTCCCTGCCTCCAAGCTATTTCTTTCTCCTGTTAGACTATTTATACTCTTAGATAATATTTTTGGATTCTGAGTATATTCTTTACAACCCACTGTCCTAACACAGAACATTTTCTGAAAAAGTCAGATATTCATGTAATGCTCTCTAGCACTTTTACATCATCTATATCAGATATGATCTCATTTTGCAGATTTCTTCAGCCCATTCTAATGCTGCCTTTCTAACCACTCCTTAAGCTTTTCAAAAAGCAATCAAATATTCAATAAAAAAATCTTTTTCTGTGTTGTTCTTTATAATACAGACATCCATGCAGTTCTCATATTCCTGTTTTAGTGAAAAAAGAATGAAAACTAAGCTATCATACTTCCCTAAACACATTGTTTTGTCTCAGTTTCTGGGGCATTGGTGCACAAATGCCTTTGCAAACCTATGTCCAATAGTTGGAAATCACCTTCATATCTCATTTATGAAATATGATACACTCCAGTTTGGGATGCTCTATTTATTGTAGCTATTGACTAGGTTGCACGATATATAGAAGAATCAGTATATAAAAGTGTTTTGAGTGAGAGAGGGAGCTTCAGCTAACAACACCTGACGAACCTCTTTTGATGCTACGTACTAATTGAGTTGAAAACCAGCACATTATTAATGAACAAAGAAGTAGCAGATCTCCACTCAAAGAAAGGGATAGAGGTGGTGGGAGAAAAAGGTGAACAGGAGGGAGAAAATACAAAAGGACACCTGTTCTCATTAATTCAATGACTAGTGTCAGCACAGTCCTTGTGTCCTTCCTTGTAATCAAGGAAGAATAAAACCCATAATGCACTCTCCTCAAACTACATTCACCAGGGGAAAAAGGGAGGAAATAATGCCATTGTGGTTGTTGTAGCACAAGGTTTGGGAGGTTGGTGCACTCACAAATGAGAACTGATATACTGCACTGAGCATGAAAGCAAAGACGTATAACCGGAAAATGCTCACGTCGCCAAGTTCATGCTTTGTGTGGGACCTATTTTCAGTAGTTGTGAAAGAACAAATGTTTTTAAGTACAGGGTGATACACTGAGCTTCTCTTGTAACAGAGAATTAAACAGTTATTTCCTTTGTCTGTTCACCAGGCACAAAATGCAGAGATCTTCATTGGTTGCAGGAAACATCCGTATCTGCAATGTAAAGCAGTAGCAGCTAACGGGCAGTGTATTGGATGGAAATCCATAGCCATTTTATTAATGGATTACTCCTATGAGAGCTTACAAACTGTCATGTTTTTTTTCCGACTTTGAGGCATATAACTCACAAAAGGAGGATATAAACATTTTCAAGGCATGACATGAAGCTAGAGAAGAAAGCAGAATGCTAGAATAAGAAGTCTCTTTTAACTGTATACAGAATAGGTATTACATGTACCCTTTTGTAAGTGCAGAAAAGATAGCTTATCCACAGGCTGTAATTGTCAATAAAAATCCCATCAAGTCTGTGTAGATGAAGACTGAAACTATTGTCCTGTAAATCCAAATTTAACTTTGGAGACTACTGGAGATTTTGCTTCAGCTGAGTAGGAAGGAACAAATTACATAATCCAAGGAGCTCAGTACTTAAGGATCCACATGAGATTTCAGACAGGTCAGCCAAAAGTGTTATATTGAACCTTTCACGTTCTCCACTTGGCATTCCGGACGCCTTCCTATCCTCTGCCAGGAAGGAGTCCCTGCATGTCACACAAAAAACACAGTCACAGTGTGAGGTTTTTAATATGACAAAGATATATTTCTTCACTCAAATAGAAAGATGGTAGTTTATTTTGTTTGCATATTATTTAAGGGTAAATGGGAAAAGGAAAATATTTTCAGCTGGACTTCAAAAGCACGCCTGCAAAATATGGCATGAACTGCCTTTTGACAGATTAATATGGATGAGCGCTTATATGTAATCTGTCATTTTTTTGTACAAATCCATATTTAGCATGCAAATAGATACTTGTCACTAGACTTTATTTCTATAGCTGGTCAACCCAAAACCCTGATGTGCATTGTGCCAACCAGTGATGCCCCAAAATCTGCATTCAATTTCTGCAGTTCAAATCTATTTCTAAATAAAAGTGGCACAGTTTTCCCAGATGGTCACTCCCAGTAAAGATTGTGATTGTGTTGGGATCAACTGGAATACTTGTTTTATAATTCAGCATTTCTTTTTTTTTCTCTCTCTATCAGCATACATGTTCTCCTCCCAGCCTGATTTTTCATAATTAAAAAGATTCATTCTTTTGCTAAGAAGATTTAATCACTACTTCTTACTGAACATTAGCAGGACTAAGCATGATTCAACAGGATGTGCCAAGTTCAACCAACAGGGAGAATGTCTGTACACAGATCTAGTATGGAGTATCTGCTTCTTTAAACTTCAATTAGATAAAAGGCAGGAGAAATCTATGTTTTCCCCTCTCAAAAATATATCTGTGTTAACTGTTATTCTGGTGTTGACATCGTACTTTCTTTGTAAACATTGCCTATTGCTTTTAAACATCATTTAAATGTGTGGCATATACCAGATGTTATGTTGAGTCATCAGGATGCAGTCAAGTTTCAGGGACATTGAATAGCACAGAGTCTGTGAGATTTGATACCTTGGACTTCCCAGCTGGACACTGTGGGATGCAATTTATCTCACCAGACCTTGAGGTCTAACATCCTACCTCAAAAGTCAGTAAAGAGGGCATGAAAAAGAGCAATCATCCCCCTCTTCTGATAAACATTCAAGTAGTTGAGATGTATGATCTTCTGTGGGTACACATTATGCTAGGTTGATTACAGTGATTTTTTTTTTTTATGAGGATAACTATTAGACATCTGAAGTCAGATTAGATTAAGTTTATCGTCAGACAAAAACATTTAAATTTAAAAAATGGAGTTAGGTAGTTCAGGGTTAGGGCTCTGCATCTGAAGAGTTGTAATCACATCACACAAAAAGTAGCTGTGACTGTGAACTGCAATTTTCACATGACCATATTTGGCACAGGAAAGCTGTATTCTTCACCTGACTTCTTCCTCAATCATTTTATCTGACAAATTAAATAATATTCATATGTAAATAAAACTACTGAAGTGCAAAAATTACCTGGAGGTGCTGATCCCACATCCTGACATAACCATTAGCCTTGATACCTCTGCAGCTGAGAGGTAGGCAGTCAGAGTGGGAGAAGGCAGGAAAGTGAAAGAGATCTTTAGGGTCCCCACTTGTCTCACTTGGAGGCAAAACATGCAAACGAGCTGTAGGCACACCAGTGCTGATGAATTTAATATCCTGCCTGTCTACCTCTGGGAAGCAGCCAGTGCCAGCAACAAGAGCTTGGGGAATTCTCACTGCAGGGAAATAAGGCAGCAAGGGAGTAAGAACAAATGAAAAAGGATGTTGGATCTGGGTTAGAGAAAGATACTAAACGATCAGGGTATAACGAACTGATTAAATCACCTTTTCTCCGTGGCTGTTGATGGCTACGATCCGTTGTTATCAGTGAGGACTCAGCCCTCCCAACAGAGGTGGGACTGGGAGAGCTCTGCAGGGAGGTTGCAGCTTCAGTTTTTCCAAGCAGCTTTTACTGCAGTTTTTGCAAATGCCAGGGAATGCCAAGGACCCCATGTAAACACAGTGAAGCTAAAAAGGTCTTTTTAATTTTTGCCTATTATCTTAAAGGGCTTAATTCTGCAGTATTATGTAAAACAGAACTCCATCTATCTGTAAGTACAGCTGTCTTTATCTGCCTTCAGTAGCACTTATAAGCAACTTACTGCCTCATTACCAAACCTGAAGCCAGAAAATTTATTTGCAGAGGGACAGAATGATCATGCCCAATGTCAGGTGAAGGACATTTGCTTTCATTATTTTTCCCTTGTCTCTTGTATTATTCACGTATTTCCTCTTCTTTAATGTCTCTCCTCTTGATTATTAATGTATGAAGAATGCTGGCTGCACAGTTCAGAACATGACAACACCTGAGAAACCCCAAAGAAGCCAAGCATTGCTATGTGTTATTTATAGGATTTCAGGCTTCTCTGTATTTTCCTCAGTTTCTGGGATTTTGTAATTAAGGAGAGAAAGACTACCAACTCAGATTCAGATGGTGAAGGAAGCTCCAGAGCTCTGCATTTGACCTATTTATGCCAGAATGCCTCTTTAATCACTAAACATTCATATTGTAGGGGGTCAGAGGCTTCATGTATTAATGCACAAAGTCATGGGATTGAGTTGAATAATTTATTATTTGCTTTTGTGCATCACACCTAGGGCTTTTTTGGGGAGAGGGTAAAATATTTAATGAATTAAAACAGTGTATTTGAGTCATTTAAACTTGGTACAAGTCTTAAGAGGAGCATCTGAGGGAACTGGGGTGGTTTAGTCTGGAGAAGAGGAGGCTGAGAGGAGACCTGATCGCTCTCTACAACTACCTGAAAGGAGGTTGTAGTGAAGTTGGGGGTCAGTCTCTTCTTCCAGGCAATCAGTGACAGGTTGAGAGGGAACAGTTCAAGTTGTGCCAGGGGAAGTTTAGATTGGATATTAGCAAGAATTTCTTCACTGAAAGGGTTGTCAAGCACTAGAACAGGCTGCCCAGAGAAATGGTGGCATCACCATCCCTGGAGGTATTTAAGAGACCTGTAGATGTGGTGCTTAGGGACATGGTTTAGTAGTGGACTTGGCAGTGCTAGGTTAATGGTCGGGCTCAATGAACTTAAAGGTTTTTTCCAGCCTAAAGGATTCTATGATTCTATGGTTTAAGACTGAAAGGGCAAAAAGACAAATAATTCCTTCTGTGATTTCAATGCTGAAGAATTTTAACTGGTGCTTAGCACCCATAGCACAGAATTCCCGTTTTAGTTGTTGTCCAACATTAACATCATACCTCATGAGTGGAGTGGGATTAGCACCAGGAAATAGTCTACAGAGGACTAATACTCAGGAGAACGTGATTGTCTTCACCACTCAGGCTTGAGTAAGTAACCTCTCTGGACCTCCAGTTTTTGTTTTTGTTTGAGGCTTTTTTTTGTGAAAAAGTGAAGGAGAGGAGACAGGAATTATCCATCTAACCACTGGAAAGTATTTTGAAATCTTTGAATGAATAATGCTATGTGGGCAGCATTTAACCTCAGTTTGGACAGCCAGACAAAACACTACAGATCTTGCAAGACCTGTCAGGGTCTTCCAGCTGAACAAATGCTCACAGCTCTCCAACCATGGCCAGGAGCAATGATGTTTAGAGGGCTGAGCACTTCGTTTGGAAGGGCTTTTCCACAGGCATTTCCCCACTGTCTGGACCCAACTGGCCACCTAAGGCCATTATGGGAATAACTTGTTCCTCACCAGCTGCTGGATAAGACAGAGCAGCTGAGAGAATGCAATTACTGCTCAGGGTCTGGCTATTTTCCTGCCTTTAGTGACCACAAAAGGTGTTTTCTTATAGAATACCTGTAATCCCTAAATAACTTCCGTTTTGTGTTTGCTAAGAAAACAGGAGTTCAACTATTTACTAGCTTATAGCCCTCTGAAGTTGCTTTTTTGGAAAGTGTTCTTACTATCTTTTTATTTTAGATACCGCCATAAAAATAGACAGAAGAATGTAAAATGTATATACAGGGCTGTGATTGCTGTCCACTTTGTTTAAATTAGAGAAACTCTATATTTTATAGTTGTACAAATAACTTGGAATTGTTTGGATTATGAAACTAAAGATAACATGGACGCTGTAAAAAGACATGACAAAAGAAAGAATGATTAAAAAATACTTCTCAGTAGTCTTCCATTTGCCTTAAAAACAGAACTTGCTAACAGTTATGTAAAATAGTGTCAGGTTTTATGCCTAGACAGCCTCTGGAATCTTTCTGTTTGCTTATATTCTTAATTTTTCTTGTAATGTTTTAATATCAGTTTTTGTCAAAGAGTTTATTTATTAAATACATTCTAACAGCTTTTTCTCCTGTGTACAAATTGAGTGCCAGTAAGTCACAATGTTTACTTATCTTTCTATTTGCCTGAATTTTCTATCAAGTAATTACAAACTAATTGCATAATACTTATAGAAATTTGCCATCGAGCTGTGTGATTGTTTGCTTCAACCCTGTGGTCTTGCTGCTTTCCTAATTTGGATGACTCTTTCAAAAAAATGTGAAAGGCTCTCAAGGATGAGCTCCAGCATGAAGACTGGAGGTGTCTTCTGAGTGGTGTCAAAAGTGACAGCAAACACCAAAATGAACTTGGAAAGTTCCCAGTTCACCAGATAAAGAACCAGTTCAGCAACTGGTATGTGTCATGAAATATTTAATGGAATGAGGTGCAGGAGGCCCTTGGTACAGTCTTTTGGAATTTATGTTTCCCTCCGTCTTCTTACCTCACCATAGTAATTTTCTCCTCTCTCACATATGCCACCAGGCCACACTACCCACCATCCCATGCTGTCATGATCATACCTACTGCAGTTGATCAACTAGACACCAATCGAACAGGAGGGTAAAAAGGTGCCTCAATGCTGCAATACAAAAATGGCACTCAAATGCAGTCAGTAACTCTAAAAGTGATTCCAGAGAGCGACCCAACCTTCCCAGCACAGGCGGTGTTAAGCTCAGTAATTCCAGATTTTTCAGTTTCTTTTTCTGTTACAAGGACCTGATTTCCTTGTTAATTTTAGTAGTCTCTCTCTGACAATACATATTTGAATTTGTCTTAGGATGACTGCAATTGTTGGCAATTTTCTATATAAGGTCCCAAAAGTGGCTTGTACATGGCATTAGTACCTACTCACTTCTATTGGAAACATGGGAACTGATATGTCCCTATGAGTGCATTTTCTTTTTTCCCAATGTCTTGTACATCAACTGACCTGTCCCTTCCATTGCCAGCCTATAGCAGGAGTCTGTTAGATCAGATACAACCTTGCATTTGTATGACTGAATTTATTCAGGTCCATCTGTATGACAGCATTAATTTCCTGCCTCTCAGACCTGAGCTCTTGTCATTCTATCATTCATTAACCCATTCCATTTTGTGTGCCAAAATGATTAATGAAAATATGAAGCAAGATCAGTCCTGAGACTAAGCTTTGAGAGGCATATATGGCAGCTATTGCTCGGTACTTTTCCTTGCAGCAGGATCCTTTGCCATCACCCTTCAAGCCAACTCACTATCTATTTCAGAATTCATCTGCTATCTCAATGTTCCTCATCTTAACTAACTGTTTTCTATGTGACATAATGTCAACTGCATTTTGAAAACCAGATAAATGAGCTCTAGTACAATTCTTTTGTTAAAAATCTTTGTTTAAAGCAAACCTATTACCTTGTCAAAGAAGGATATCATGTTATTTCAGCATGATCCATCTTTAGTAAACCTGTTTTGCACTTTATGCTGCCTTCAGTTGGAGCAGCAAACGCAAAGTGAAAAATGGAACCTTGCTCCTTTGGAAAATATTAGATCTTTATTATTGCTATCATTGTTATCTACTGCATTTATTATATCCTTTACTCTCAGATTTCATAACTGAAGAATTTCAATCCAGTGATTCAGCTGATTACACTCCTTCACCCTTTGTGCTGCTCCTGACCTGTTATCCCAGGAAAATGGATTAAGAAAAAGTGCAATGAGATGAGATGTAAATATTAGATGGTTTAGTACTCATGGAGCTTTCAAATCTTGCTTTGTAGTGTCAGAAACAGTTAAAGATCAATGACAATTGTATTTCCAACCAGTTTGTATTTGCATTGCCACAATAAGTTACATGAGGAAGGAAAGACTGTAACAGACAAGCAACATTGTTTTACCCCGTCAGAGTATTTTTACCTCTAAGGTAATTTCCACCCTTCTTAGGCTCACACACATCCAGACCCTTCTTCCTGGGTGAAGACAGCACAAGAAGCTTCCACAGGACCTGCAGGCCGTGCTCCCCATGCTCAGCAGAGCTCGCTTTGTCCATGCAACATCCTTCCAGCCCTGGGTGGCTCCTACATTGCTGGGGTGAGCAGGAGGCACAGGCTGCCATGACCCAGCCCTGCAGCACCACCAGCTTCCTAACTTGTGATTTCCATGGGGTGATAATGAAGTTTGCAAATTGGAAAAGAAGGAAGAAAAGTCATAATCTATGATGTATGAGCTGAAATAAACTAACATTTCAGCCTGACCTTTACAGGAACATTTCTCTCTCTCTCTCTCTCTGCCACTAACTAGAAGATTAATGCAGTGAGTATGCACAACTGCTAACTGCCTGTGTATGCCAGTGCAAGAATTAATAAATGTTTTGCAGTTGTTCAGTCACAATGAGAAAATTACAATCAATTGGCATTTTTGAAAAAGAAATTAATTGTACACTTCAGTGAGATGACACTGATAAGATAAGTGACTGCTTCAGGCACTCAACTACTCATCTCTATTTATAGCTGTAACTGAGGACAGAAAAAAAGGAAGAGGGCGGGGGAGAAAATAAATCCCCAAAGAATCGCTATTAATTTCTTCTCAGTGTACTGACTCACCATATTCTTTACCACAAGACAGCTTTCGACAATTTTTATTTTTGTAGGATGCATCCCATCTAACTATGTAAATCCACACTGCATCTCTGAGCTAGTCACCCTGCATTGCCTTGGTGGCCAGCAGAAAGGGGCACTGCTGGGACGTGATGAGCTGGCTCATTTCTGACACCTGCTTTAGGGTGAGGCAGATTGTGCCCTGGACTAGCAAGGGAGTCCATGGCGATTAGCACAGATTTAGCACTGACCTGTTTTAGATGTTTACATCTAAGCGAGTCACACCCAGTACCTTTTGTTGCCTTAATTTCCCATAAAAAGTTACTATCATCTCACATGATCAAAGCCAATTTTTCTGTCAGTCCTTCCAATGTGAGAGGTGTGCCATAATGACTGACAAGATTTAAGAAGTCATGTGTGCAAAAGAGCTAAAAGTGGCTTTATATAGACAGATGTTGCAGTGAAGGTAAGACAGCTCAGGTTGACAAATTCAGTTCAGCTCACTCAAGAATCTGTAAACATTGATATTGGCCCAAACTTCATCTGACTCTTACTGGCAGTGAAGTCTTGGAAAGGCATCAAGGTGTTACTGGAAATCTCTTGGGAAGCATTTCAGTACTTCTGATTCAGTCCTGAATCAGAAAGTATAGAAAGAACAAGGAAAAAAAAATAAATAAATGTTTTTAAACCCATTAAAGCATCTGCAACACCAGTTCTGATGCTGCTGAACAGAAATTAACTGAGTGTGTTGCCAGAGCTAGCAAGTGGACTTGGCTTACCTAGGCACACAGACACGTGCAAGAGAGGAAAGAGGGACAGCAGGGACGCTGTGAAAGAGATTGTATTGCTGTCCCACTTGTAAATGCAGTAGTTGTTTTTACACTGTGAAGAGGATGACTGAACTGATACAAGAGCACCAGAATTTTCTCCCTGTGCTTTCCTTTCCCTTTGGCCTATTGGGACTCAAAGTCAGAAATCCTCGTAATACTCCATGATCCATGAGCTGACAACTCAAGCCAGCACAGACAGTACTGAAGCGCAGGAGGCCACGACTGCCCTGCAAGACCAGTACCACCACTGGGACCAGAGCTGCATCACGGAGAGCTACAACCACTGCAGCGGTAGGGGAGAGCGGGAGGAGGACACCAACACTCTGCTTGTGAAGGACATCTTGTGGGTCACTTTGCTCAGGGCACCACCACTTTGGGGCTCACAGAATAACTGCCAGGTGGAGTGTAACGACTGTGCTGCTGAACACAAGTCAATGCAGCTGCAGAAAAAAGGCCTCTTTCTGCCAATCAGCATATTATTTTATGATAATAACAATGAAACTCTAAATTTGCAGGGAATGAATCACAAAGTCTCCAGCAGCAGGGACGACGCATGCACTTAGCATACTTTGGAGATGGAGAGGATGGAAAGGTGGCTGGAGTATTTCTTGAATTCACTTCTCACCCTGTGGGTCTACAACTTTAACAAAACCAGCCTTCTGGTTTTTTTCTACATTCACATAAATATTATCTGCAGAAGAATGTAAACAATGGTAAAAAAGTGGAATTACAAAGCAGGTCAGCTCTTGAGGAGTGCCTGCTTTCTGAAGACATGCAGGTGTACACAGTCCTGCAGCTTTCAGCCTACGACTGTAAGAGCACATCAGACACAAAGGGTGTAACTTTCTATGTCAGTGCAAAGAGCACGCCAGTTATGTCTTCTGATGACAGAAATATAATACAATGCTTCCCATGCCTTAAACTGCAATTTCTATCTGTATCTATATAATGCCTTCCATAAAATTCATTGTGTTTTCCTGTTACTGTTGGGAATTCTGAGTGTTAATAGTGTCCCATTGCTCCTGCCTTGTTGGCAATTCCCTCTCTACGGCTTTTTCACTCAGGCTCAGGCTTGTACTAGGAAATGTTCCCCAGAAAGAGTTCACTGCTGAACATCTGTGTTGTGCCTAATAAAATGCAGAGGTATGAAAAGTCTGTCACAGGACAACACTGATGAAATATCATGGAATATATTTTCCCAGCCCTCTTGGACATGTAATGTACCTCCTAACATCTTCTGAAATGTGTGACCTTAGGTAAGGCTCTGATTGCACAGGGAGGCAATTGAATGACGATTGCACTCAGTTTTCACAGGGCTCTACAGCTGTTTTTATTGTTAAGGGATTCTGTAGTGCTTTAAAGTTGTAATTTTGAAAAAATTGAGCCTATGAGGGAGGGCACCATAGAAGGGGACTGACTGGAAATCAGACCAGGATAAAAAAGGAAAAAAAAAGAATGATAGGGTTAGTCTTCCTTCAGGACCCTCGACGACAAATGTGGGTTGGTGGCCACAAACCTGTGTCCAGCTCCTCATACTGTGTAGGTAGCTGACAATGCAACATTACCTTTCTCAGCAGTTGCTTCAGCAATAGCTTTGCATACATCTTTGTACCTTCATGAGGCACCTTAAACCCTCCTATTCTCTCACAAGCGGGAGGAAATCCAGACATCTGTGTGGCTCCAGGCACAAGCTACAGCACAGCATTGCTACTGCTTTGGTCTTCCCCTGTGTACCCTTGCAGTGTGGCCTCCACCCCCTTTATGTGCAGGGAGGGTGATGGAGAGTGGAAGAGGCACCGTGCAGTGTTGCTGCTCCTGGAGGTGGTGGGGAGTATCCAGAAGGACCCCGAGCTCAAAGCTGCCACCAGCGAGCAGCTTCCTCAGCTGCAGAAAAACCCTTTCCCTGGTCATCAGCAAACATCATCGTGCACCCTGGGAAAGAAGGACAGCGAGAGATGCGACTTAGCACACTTAAACACGCCTACAGGACAGGCACTGCCTGGCAACGGCTGAGATCAGAATTGTGATTTGTCCGGCCTAAGAATGAAACTGCCATACAAAGACCCTGTCCCCAACTGACCTCCTACTTACGAAAATGATTTAATGCAAACAACGCTGTTCCTTAGAAGAGAGCAAATGCTCTTTCTCCTCTCT
>NW_009621091.1:0-13410 GCF_000690535.1 Cariama cristata | reverse complement strand
TCTCGTCCCTACACAGTGAAGGAGAAACAAAGTTGGCTGTTTTTCAGAAGATTTACAATGACCTGACACAAGATGCATTTTTCAAGATGCATTGCTAAGAGGAATCTGCCTTTCTCCAGAGACAGCGAGCTCATGAAGCTACATCTCATTGCAATAGCCGAGGGTCCAGCTCACACTGTCAAACACTTCTGTGTACAGTACAGAATAGTCACTTTTCACAAGAAAGGCCATGAAAACTTACGAAACCATATTCATCAGCAGGTGGCAAAAGCACTATTGACAGAATATGCTACATACTTAGGTCAGACAGAATTTTTGGTACCATTTTAGCCTCTACTAAGCTACTACAAGGGTGTGGGTGTGTTATTTAGGGGTGGGCTGTAGAAATCTGACATTATTGTAAGCAACAGAAAAGATCTGGGAGAGAAGAAAGTGAAATCTTTTAATACTAACTACAATTAAGACTCTGAAAATTCCCATTGACTATTATATGTAGTGATGGTACTGGTCAATGTTAGGATCTATTTTTCACTTTTTGAAGACAGTTGTTTTTATTAACACAAGCGTATGCAGTAATAAATAACTGCTTAAAAGAATTTAATGTAAAATCAGCCCTTATAGACTAGCAGAAATATACCTTGAAGTTTGCAGAGTCTATAAATAGGTAGTAGCCCACTGCAATTTTTTTATTTTTTTTTTTCTTCATTAAGCTAACAATCTAGTGTGCGAGAATGCAATACAGTATATGGTTTTGATTATAAAATGGTCATTTCGCTCATTAACATATATAAACACTTAAATATTCGATAGCTATTTAAATTTTTATTAGCCTGAATACACTTTTCTTAGTATTACATACCTCACCTACAGTTTAATTCTAGAAAAAATATTTACTGTAAAAGGTATTTACTGAAAGATTTTTGTTTCGTAGCCTGCTTGGTAGCAGGTGAACAGCCATCAGTATCATCTGGAACAAAGGCAGAAGATCTGTAGCTCAGCATCTGCCACATCTGATGACAGCCTGGCCGAGAGAAAGGACACATCCTCGTGGCTCAGAGTTTCCACTCCATGTCAAGCTCCTCATAATAAAATCCTTAGAATTCACCTCCTAAAGCCTTTGGTCTAAGAAGCATGCTTATAAAAGCCTCTGACTTTGAGGTCTGCTTTCTGGGACTAAATTATATTGTTTCATCCTCTGAAGGAAATCTGACATTAGTGGGACTTGGTGGGTGCATTAAAGGACCGAGTTTGACCCACTGGCTTATCAAAAAAATAAAAGAGATAGGACTCGAAAGTTCCAGTCCATATTACTGCTTGACAAACTGAAAGGAATCATTGCCTGATGAAGAAAAATAAAAATTAGAACATTTTGCCTTCAAGACCTATAAATCCACATCCATGAATGCATGCCATATGGAGGACTTACTTTGTAATAGTCTGGGAGTCAATCAGTCCCTCAGTACCTGGTAGGTTGGATAGGTCAGCAGAGATGTTCCCTCAGTCTCTCCAACTTTTTGTTAGAGACGGCAGAAGATCTTATTTGCAGTTGCTTAGAACTTTTACTTTTTAACTGACCATCTTTAAGCACTGAAGAAAATCATGCTGAGTGTCTGGCTCTGGCTGATTTTCTAGGAGAAACTTTCAGCAAAACTAATTCTCCTGGCTCCAAGAATGACGTTGGGGGGGGAAAACCCATTGTTTTGTCCATGTGGGCCCAGGAGGGACTAGTTCAGATGGGGACTGGGAGGCTCAGCAATGCAAACTGCTCCAACTGCCAGCTCTGCAACTTTAAAGCCCCAGCATGTGAGAGCATACTGGATAAAGAAGTCCTCCCCATGACTCCAGCTGCCGGCTGTATCACTTCTGACTAATGAGAGGCAGAAGCAGAAGAGGAAGAAGACAAGTGGCAGGAGATGGCAGCAAAGTTGCTATAGATAAATGGGGGGGAAGGATGAAAGGGGAGCACTAGTCTGTAAGACACTTTCACCAGCACAGGACCCGGGACCTGAGCCTCAACAGTCTGCTATCAGCAAATACCTGCAAAACCACTGATAAAAACAGCATGGCAGTCCTTTCAGGAGATGGCTCAAACAGCGTGCTATTGCAATCGGTGCTTCAAGTCACCCACTACCAGAAACCTGGAATTTTTATCCCTCCTGAGATGGTCAGGACAATGACTTGGACTTTTCAGCTTTGCACTTTTTAAAAAGGGAAGAAATTAAATTAGACTACTATTAAAAGAACACCAAGACTGCAAAGTCAAGCACTGAAAAGACACTAAATGTCGGAGTCAGGTTGTGTGATGCATCTGCTTTTGATCTCCTGGTACTCATGTAAGAGGATAGGGCTCCAAAAGAAGCAACTACATGCTATTTTTTTCTGTGGGCATCATTCAGAGCAGAGGATGGGCGCTGCTCAGAGAATGAAAGCTGGTGAGTGGATGAGGGTTTGTTAAAGATTGCTTCATCCAGACATGGAAAATGTGTCCTGGGTCACACAAGGCACTGCAGAATGGTTTCAGTCTATGGTTCTCATTTTCCATGTCAGGGTTGCCATGAATCACAAATGCTTTCCGTTGCAAATGAAGTCACAAAAGAGCTGATTTTCTCATATATAAAATGCTATCATAATGTTAATAAGCATATAAAATTGTCCCCAAATTTTTTTTAGGAGAGGTGATGTTTTAATGAGATCAAAGGAGAGAAGTGGCAAAAAAATCTCCCATATTTTCAGGAATGCAAACACATGGGGCCTGGAACAGGAGCAGGAGAAGGTAAGTACAGTTGTAGACCTAATGGGAAGAAAATAAACAGAATGATCATACTGTTAAAGACTGTCATGACAAATATTTTCAGAGAGGCCAGATTAACGTCAAACTGAGCCAATTCTGGCATTGTTTTGTAGGGTCGAATGTTTGGCCTTACAGGCATGTAATTTAGATTGGCATGTTAAAGTTAGGTATGTGGAAATACCAGAGCAGGATACAGAACCCTGTACCCTCCATTCAATCACTTTTTTGAATTCAGATCAGGTTATAATGACTGAAAGCCAGGGAAACATCGATGATCTGAATCCAGTTTTGGTAGATGTATAAAAATCAGCTTCAGCTGAAATTAAGTTTTATACCTAAGAGGAAAAGAGCAGTTGGGAACTGCAGACTGCTTTTACTTAGCGTTTGAAAGACAGCTCTTTCTGATGAAAATCAAAATGCTTTGGTAAGGGAAGAAAAAAAGCATAGCTATTGGCTCTACTGTTCAGTAAAATAAACCACATTTTCCAATGTTTTTCTTCCAGCATTGTGCTGAAGTTAATCTGATATTTTGTTGTTGCAGAGGGAGTTCAAGAATCAGAATGAAATGCCAGTGAAGAGGCAAAACAGAGGAATGGAAATATCTTCCTTGTAAATAGCCCTGAAGTCTAGACCCACATGAAAGCTGGAACTTACCAAGACAGTCAACCATATTGCTAGGTTCAGAGTCCAGACATTTTGCAGCTGCCTTATTGCACAGCTGACAAAGGAGAGAGCTTAAACTGTTTCCCAAACCCATAAATGTAACACCCAAAGTAAGGAGTCTGTCATCTTCTAGAACATATTCTCAGCTTTCATATCTGGATCTAGAAAAACAGAGCACAGAAAAGAGAGCAAATGTAGGCAAACCAAACTTAAAAAACAAACAAACAAACAAAAAACCCACCACAACTTACAAAACACGTGCTGTATTTTCTTACTTTCCGTACCTTGCTTCTCTGATAGAAACACTGTCAATATCCAGTCAGTATGTGCGGGCTTCCGTTCAAACAAAAGAACATTTCAAGGAAAGTAGCCATGGGTATTAGAGGTACTCTTCTTGTTAGTGTTATTTCTACAATTGTAGTAGCTATCGTTTTAGCTTTCTAGGCTTAGAGTCACTTCATCATCTCTCTAGAGCTTGACAAAGAAAAGGAGACATATAATCAGAAAGCTATCAATCACTTTTTCCTAACACTTGCACTAGAAAACACTAGCAAGGTGTGTTATTCCATTTCTAATTGGGATTTTTCTGGAAGGAAACAAAACTAAAAAGAACAAAAAACTCCCCACTAAACCATTTATTATGCTTTTCCAGAAAATATATTAATTTGTATGGCTTGGATTCTATCTGCAGCTGATACTCTCTTTAATCAAAAATACTGAACAGAATCAAAGAAAAAATGCTGATTTATATTTTATTGCTCATGTTTTATCTTTCTCACTTGCATAAAAGGCCTATTTTCTACACTTTTAACAGATCTTAATTTGAATATGTTAACACAAACATTTGTATGCCTATTCTACATACAAATATTTTGTGTAAGTAAATAACAATGCATGCACATGTATGCATATATATAAATATTCAGATATACAAATATCAATTATTTTTAAAAATACATCAAATAAAATCACGATTGTTATCCACCAGCTGTGACCAGAACTGTCTCTTTAACATGATGCATTTAATGAGACATTATGTTAGCATTTCTCGCTCTCAGTGTTTCTCTGAAAAAAAACCACTATGTTAAAATCAGTAAGGGAATTATGTAAATAAAGTACCAACCCTGATGAAACAGCAATTATATATCTCAGCAGCTGCGTACGTCCGTTTATGATAGGTGATTAACTAGCAAATAGTTTGCATATTTGTTTTATGGAGCATTTGGCAATTTAACTATTAGCTATGAAGGTTTAGCCAAAAGTCATTAAAATGCTTAGACTAGTACAGATCACAGCTGGTACTGTTTTAGCAAACTTATAAAATGCCAATATGTAAGAACTACCTTAAAACAGAGGACTATATCCACAGCAGCGTGTGCATGCGGTGTGAGTAGTTACCATCCTGGGCAGGTGCCCAGTGGTTAGTGGGGACTCAGAAGACCCAAGTTCTGGGTTCTCCTCCTGTTTGAGGGTGATTTGAACCCTAAAACCTATGCCACCAAAGTCATCTTATCCTTTTGTCCTTTAGATAATCTACAAGGCCAGATTACATCAGGCCAGAATACAGGCACAAATTTGAGAAAATCTCTAGAGCTTCACAGGTCGATCTTGGCTGTTGGAGACTTGGATTCCAGCTCCACTTTGATGGATAGCTAAGATAAATAGCACAGTTACAAGTGGTACACTGGGACTAGGATCATTATGATACAGAGTTCTTCTCTCTCTTTTACCTACTGAATGTGCAATTTTTAGAGGGAAGGAAGGCCCCCACCAAAAGAGTAGGAAATCTCTTGTAATATGGGTTTAAATTTGCTCAGAAAGGAACCTGAATCTTTGTTTTCTGCAGTTTGGGTAAGTGCACTGACACTGGACATGTGGGAAAGAAGAGCAGACAGACAACCTCTTCCAGGTGTGGCTGGGGTGTTTGAAGACATCATCACTTTACCACTGGCATCACCTAGAGATTACTTCCAGTATCATTGACTCAGTAGAATATAACTGTGAGTTGTCACTTTTTGTGTTCAGTGTCAAATTAAGAGATCCAAACTGTAAAAGCAGACTTAGCACTAAAATAGATGAGGGCTTTTTGTACTTTCATTCACCATGTGCTGTAGCAAGCAATGCTTATCAGCTCCAGCTACCTGAAAAAAGTGTGGGTTGCTCTGAAGGTAGGTGTGTTCAGGTTCTGGAAAACATCTATTAACTGAAGTGAGCATGGGTACTCATTTTGGGGTTTAAGACTTCTCCAAAAGCTTTATATTTCTTTATTTGGGGGGACAAGAAATATTTCAGTTCTGCTATTACTGTACTTCATTATTTACATGAGAACTGGTATAGTATAAAAAGGGACAGTTTGGACCTTTAGATTGAGACAGGCAGCACACAGCTGTATAAGACAATTTGCATCAATGAGTCCCGACTGGTTAACCATGTGTCCCCATACTTTGCTGTTAGGGAGGAACTGATGCTTATCCATCGCCCCTGCAGGCCTGTCTTCTCTCATCCCCAACTCCTTCCCATGGGCCCACTTTCACAAAATGACTTTCTCCAAGCACTACACTGTAAATATGGTCCTTTTTTCCAGGCACACTTGGCTCTGTAGCATGCATGACCAGATGAAAGGACCAGAGGATTCCCTTCATCCCTCCCCTGCATGGCTGCCCCGTACCTGGGTATAGTCAAATCCAGAGTAAACATTGATCTGCTGGTGCTGATACCCAGAGATCACATAGCTCCAGCTGTTAATTACAGAAACCAGGTTTGCATGCTGTTTAGTGGAGAAAGAAAAGCACCACTGTAAACTCACGTGTAGCTGCAGCTGCACTGCTGTCCATACATATGTGTATACATTACAGCTGCGCCCTGCCTGCTCCTCCCTGCCATCCTTGCGTGTCTCTCTGCTTTTGCAGACCCTCCCTCACCTCTTCCCACCCGAAAGGAGCCATCTGAGCTTAGACTCTGTATTACATTTATAAACATTATTTTGGAGGTTTGAGGCAAAACAGAAATAAGCTTATGCTCCCAAACCCATACTGATTCACCAAGTTAACAGTAGTATGAGCCCATATCAGCTTAATTTTGATGTGAAAGTAAGCAGAGGAATTCAAACAGTGAATTGCACCTGGCCAAAATTCCACTGGTTTTGTTTTCTTCAAATTCCAAATACAAAATACATTTTTCCTGTGTTCTTGTTAACTTGCTTCAGCAGCAGCCTCACTAACATCAGAGTTAACCTGGAAGATTCAAGAGGAATTAGAGGAATATGTCGTTTGCTCTGTTTGTGAAACATACTTTCCAGGAACAGTATTTCCTTCTGTTCCTCCTCTCAAATTTCCTCCCAGCCTATTGCTATGCTGGCGTTATGTATATTCGCTCAGTTTACACCATAAGCTGCCTATGGCAAGGAGGTATTATTTGTACTCCTCTATAATGTAGTTTTGTCACTATGGTCATAGCAACCCGCACAAATGGTCTTCATTACAGAAGGCTAATGGAGTAGATGAGTAATTCATCAAGACAATCATTGACTCTCCAGTGAGGTAGGGGCTATGCTTTGGAGACCAGCTATAATTTATCCCAGCAAACTTGATGATACATGGCTATTGTTGAGGAAAAATGGAGAAAACTTAAGTAAAACACACAGCCTGTGATGGGGTTTTAATTTTTTTTCTGTAGGTGAAAAGAGTAATTTCCCCCTTTAACCTGCTGTGGGGCTTTCTGTGAGAGTCATCAGGTGAGATGACTGTCTTGCAACGGCGCTGGGGGATCGGGAGGCACTGTGGGATACTCTGCCATGACAGATTCATCTAAAATATCAGATGAACCAAGTTCAGCCTTTCCCACTTTCTCATTTTTCCTGATTCAATGCACAAGATGATGATGATTCCTGCACAAAAAATATAGGAGGAAAATCTACTTGAAGAGTTGCCTTCCTAAATTAAGCAGGATAAAGAGGTGACCTGAATTTGTTTGCTTCTCTTTAAATAAAGAACTCATGAAATCTTAAAAAGCAGCTTTTGACTGTAAACAGTGACTTTGCCTATTTAAAGCATCTTAAAAGATTTACCCTGCCTCCCTCCAGCTCTGGATGACGGCGAGGCTTCTGAGGGAACACATGCAGGGACATTGCCTTCCTCAGACTCTGAGCTTGCAGTGGCTTAAATAACCAGTTTCTAGCCAGTCTAGCTGGAAAAAAAAAAAAGGAGAAAAAAAAAACCCAAACAAAATATAAAAGCCTGAGTGTTGCTGATGTATAGAAGTGGTGAGAGGGGCTGATGGTGTTAGGTGTCTCAGGGCTCCTTTGCGAGCTCCTTGGCAGGCACTGCTGGCCCTGTTGCTCTCTCCATCTCTAATCCATACATACAGTGCTGCTTTGACAGATGCTATAATCACTGGTACCAAAGATATCATGAACTGATTGTCTAAATTCAGGAGAGAACCTTAAAATCTTGTTGTTTCAAAATGGCATATTTTGATGTTTTTTATTTGCCTTCTGGGTTTGAGTTTCCAGAGTCATGCCAGAGATTGCAATCATGAAGCCTACAATTTTTTTCCTAAAATGGGACCTCAGGCTTCCATTAATAGGTTCTTTCCACAGATGAGGCTTTAAGAAAAATATCAAACATTTTAAGACTCATAATAAAATCTCGAGAATTGCCAATGTTTTATGTCATTGGCTCCCTTGCTGTCCTCATCTCCTCCTGCCTTGAAAAACCAATTCATCCATGTCAGATAAGAGAGCCAGAACACATGATATCCATCCAAAATCGGAGTGCAGAAACACATTTTGCAGCTCAGGCCAATCTTATCTCACCATCTTAATAACAGCTCCATTTTAGAATATTTGGAGAGTACAAAATCAAGAGCAAACAGCAATATTTTCTTCTGATTAAAAAACGCAACCAAGGCTCCAAATGTACTTTTATTTTGAAAGAGCCTCCTTTAATGCACTCTAAAGCTTTAAAAATTACTCCATGGTAGAGTGAACTGTAGTCCTACTGAGTGAGGTGTAAGATGCTGAATAAATCATTTTGATTTGACTTAGAAATATGGTTGAGGTCTTTAGTTACTACCATAATAGAAATAACAAATCATCTTGGTTTTGACAAGTTTGTTTGGTTGTTTTCTAATGAAAAGTTATTTTTTCAATCAGAGATTAGCTTTAACCTGAAATTACAAAAAAATTATTTGAAAGAAAATATCTGAATCTTCTTTGAAAGATCAAGATTCTGAAAACTAAAGATAATTACTTAATTGGCTACATTTTTTAATTGAAGAAGTCTTTTTAGTGTTTCTGTTTGTGTGTTGGTATGTGCATGATTTGATACTGTTTGCCAGTTTATTCTGAAAATAAGAAAAATAAAGTATCCCTGTATTTATTGCTATGACGGGAATGCCGCAGAGCTGCAACTGAAAATGAGAGTCCCACTGTAGTAGTCACTGTAAAAGAGAAGTCTGTTCCTGCTCCAGGACACATACAGACCTAAATGTCAGTTAGAGGAGAGAGAAATGAGTCAGGGTGATGAAGTCACATTAAAAAAACAGAGTTTAGCAGAAAAACAGGAGTCTCAGCCTGCCACAAGAGCTTTTTTCAGGATGATGTAATTTCTATTAAATGGCTTGAAATTACGTTATTATCCAGTACAGCACATACCCCAAAACATTGACATGTATGATGTTATGTAATTTTCTCAATGAGAAGAAATATTAAAAGATAATTATGATACCTCAAAATACTGTGAGTTGTAATAGCGGATGTAAGTGCTATGGTTTCCAAGATCTTGAATATTTGAAAGAACATTTGCAGACCTTTTTTGAAATAGCTGTCCTTGAGTATAGAAGGCAGTCCCCTCTTTTTTATAATTAACTGAATATCGTACATACATCACCATAAAACTTTGAAAGGATTGGGATCAACTTATTGTTTGACAAAGCTAAAGCAAGAATGATAATCAATCCCTTGGCAATGGAAATTTTAAATTTAAAATAAGCTTTAACAAAGCCTTTGAACCTTCAAACACTTTATCCTTAAGAAATTAATGGGTCCCTGAAGAAGTCTTATTTCCTTTTCTGTTTCAGTTATATATACTTCAATTACATTAATCAACAATGCAACAAAATAACCGATAGAGACAACCTCCTGGAAAAAAATTCCTCCCGATGCCTCCTTGCCACTTCTTCCCTTTTTTCCCCTTTTTGGATTTAAAACTGCTCAGGATTCTACAGAAAAATTGTACTTTTTAGTTTTTAAGCTCTGTTTATTCCAGTTTCAGTTTGCTGTTGTAGTAACACCTCCCTCCACCCCTGACCTATTCCCCTCTCCAACAATTTGTGTTGACTGCAGCAACACCTACGGATGAAAGCAGCCCTGTGTGAGAGGTTTCCTTCTACTGAACCTGGAACAGCACCGAAGAGTCCTTCAAATGTTTCTCTTTTTTAAAGGCAATTGGAACTTTATGGAACATTTTCCTCTTAGGAACAATTACTGTTGTGGTCCCCAAGCTGCCATGCCAACCTCTGCCTTTGGGCAAAAATGAATATATTTTTCAAGTTTCACTACATCAAAACCTCCTAGAAGTGACCTTCCTTATTACAGGTATAGATTGTGGCTGCCTTTATTGTGTCTACTCTTAAATCCCATCAAAGTTATAGTTTCAGTCTAGCTCGGCTTCTCCCAAACATAAAAAGCAAGTCTGTGTGAACTGTTGACACTGTTTTCCCCTCTCAGTTCCTTTGCTCTCCTTAAAAACCAAGAGCCTAAAAATAAATGTCTCCTAGCTTCAGCCTTCTGTCTGGTATCTCCTTGCAGGGCTTTGTAAGGGGCTCGTATCCACCATCGAGCATCATTTTGTCATTCCTGTGATACTTAGCCTATCTTTCTGTTAGCACTACCTGGAAGCACCACTGCATAGAAGCCACATGTCTGTTAGTGTTTGTATTATAAACAGCCTACTTAGAGGGTTTATATAACTTGGAGGTAAGAATTTGCGTTTGGCTGAAAGTCAATAACTCTCCGCCAAAAAGCAGAATTTTGTTTAATTTGATGTAAATAAAACTGATCTGCTATGGCAGTTCTATTTATACCGAGGGACGGGGTTTTGTATTTAGATCAGTTTATCCAGATACCACATGAGGACTGTAGCGCTGGCAGAAAGTCTGTGGTGATGGGTCAAAATTCTTGCACCCTCTAGCACAGGAGAGTGAAGGGGGAACTCTACTGCACAGTGAGACAAACAGACACCACATCCCTCCCCTGTGGCCCTCCATAGGATGCAAGAGGACCCAACAGTGGTGCAATGTGCCCAAGGCAGTAAAAGGAAATTTGGCCTTTTTCTTGCCTGCCATATAGAAATACCTCTTATTTATTTGTAATTGCAGATAATTAGATGAGGAGGAGGACTGATGGCTTGACAGTAAGGCACTGCATAGCCACTGAACTTTAAATAGCAGCTTCAGCCCTGACTTTCCTGGGCACCATTGCCTTGAAGTGGTGGAGCAGGGGGGGAAGAAAGAGAGACATTCCTCCTGTACGCTTGTGAACAGTACAGTTTTGACCATTTTGAAATGGCCTAATTTATCTGAATTTGATGCTTTCATATTCAGATTTCTTACGTTGCTACCTTTCTGCTTTTCTCTACAATAATCTTGCATAATTTGCTTTGTAAGTATGTTCAAATGTTGATGTGTCTTCACTGAATTTGCCTTATATAATGCACCATGCATATACATTTATTTTTTAAACCATGATGACGAGAACTCTTAATAAAGACCATTAAGTTAGTTCATTAAAATCAGCAAGAAGTAACATTAACAAACTGGCTGTGAAATGAAATATCTGGGTTTTTTTTTTTTGCAAAGAAATTGCAGAAAGAGTTTTGCGGGTGAAAAGAATTATTTAATTGCTGCATTAGAGGCACTGACTCATTTTTTAAGTGCTATTATTTATAATAAACTTCTGTATGTCCAAAACTGGCTGCAACCATCTTAAAAAATGTAGACAAGAGGTATAAGTCAAAGCCTTGAAATTGACACTACTTCCAAAGTGTAGCCATCCTGAGATGACTGCTGATGACAACTCTCCCAAGTTCTTTAAAATTTCTGTAGCATTATAAAAACTAAAGTAAAATTCTTGGCCTCATTTTTCTGTCCTACTATAAAATTTCTAATGTTTTAGTGAGGAGTCCTGTTTGATTTATAAGTAGAAATCAGAGGTTATCTGTTAAGGGTAACCCATTTCTAGTTTCTGTGCCCATTTTAAGACTGCAGAAAATAATCTATGAAGTAAACATATAAGGGAGAACTGCACAAGCAACATAAACCCTAATGGCTGGAAGGTCAAGTGCTGGGAAGACCTAGACTTGCCTGGTGACATTAAGTAACTCCCTGATGTTTTCCAGAAATCTATAGAAAGAGGCAGACAAAGCAGAAAAAAGCATTTGGTGAGCAGGACTCACAGCACTGGTGGCACAGAAACATTCTGAAACAACAACATCATTACAGACTGTACAAACATCGAGAAATAAGATCCATTTACCTTTCTGGGCATAACAGTGAGTAGAAGCCTTCTGAAGGAGATGGCATCAAGGCTAGAAAGGTATCCACCAGTAACGAATCTCCGCAGTGTAGGACATGCAAGGACACACAGCACCTGCATGAGACAGGGTTCTCAATCCATTGCAGTCAGACTGCATGGGGAAAGCTTTGGAGTAGCAGATCTGCCAAAACATTCAATAGAACTTAGATGTCTTTAATGGCAAGATCATGCATGAGAAAATGGGGCCCAAAAACCCTCTGCGAAGAGCCACCAGAAAGGAGAGCAATGCAAGCTGCTCCTGTGCCTTGCAACAGAGAGAAGATAACACAGGGTAACAGACAGATCTTTGTGCCTGTAGTCCTGTTTGGGTTTAAAAAAGAAGTAGTATTAATCTGTCCAGGAGGTGAATTGTAGGCAATTCAAAAGCCTGTAGAGCATTCACTCATCCTGGGCATTACACGATGATTTGCTAGACCGACCTTGCCACAGACTCGAGACTAAATTCTGACTGCTGCAGCTTCCTGAGACTCTGATGCAATAATTTACAGGACAGATTTATAGGGCAGCAACAAGAGCAATTTAACATCTTTTCTTATCCCTCTGCTGCCTGACTGGCATTGCACGCAGCTCCCCCACTTCTCCAGTTCAACTGAAGCTCAATCCATCATAGATTTATGCGTATATAAATCAAGAATGAGGTCAGAGGCAGATCCTTTTTATAAAAGAAAAATCTGTTTTTATAGCTTGAGAAATAACAGTAATTATTAATAGGTTTAACCCAAAACCTGATGTACAGAGCACAGTAATATTGTGCAATACAGATTTTGGATCTAAATTTTGTGGGTGATATTTTCAAACCTAGAGGAGAAATAATAATCTTAAAAGAAAGCACAATGGTGGTTTAAGCTACTTTGACAGTTCCTCTGTCCCAGTAGAAAGCACTGGAATTGGTCAAAGAATGTGATTTGACCTTTTGCTTTCTTCTCTGTAAAATATTTTCTTTTAAAAAGGAACAATCTCTTTTCTTCCTCCCTCCCCAAATAATCTGATTTTTCTGATACTGACAGTGATGCTAGTGTGCATTTCCTCTTTCTCCTATTTTTTTCCCCTAGACTACAACTCAGCATTTTTCAACATAGTTTTATATATGTGGCAGAGAGAAGAAATAAGAACTGTAACTGCTTTGGAAAAGTTGTGGGGTTTTTTAAAGTAGTAAACCTGTGCATCAACCAGCTCTGAATGACATGGCATTAGAAATAAGAAAAATATGGAGGCAAAAAGCATGGAGGGAAAAAATCAGAATTGCCTGGAGAAGCTAGACCATATGATATTAGACTACATCACCTACAGCCCAGAGTTCGCTACCCCTGCGTAGCTTACCTTACCCTTCCCTTGGTGTTTCTCACTTCACCTGCGGTCCTTC
>NW_009621090.1:0-3436 GCF_000690535.1 Cariama cristata | reverse complement strand
AGCTGTGGAGGGCTAGCGCCAGAGAACGCCCGCAAGGCTTACCGCTAAAACGTCTCCTGGTTCAGCGACCCCAGGAAGAGGCGTTTCGTCCCAGTTACCTGTCTGAGTTAAAGCGTGGTGGGACTACCTGTAGCTATTTAAAGAGCTGCGCTGCCCACTCACACAACTCCGGTCACACCTTGTCTTCTAAGCATCTGTGATGGAACCAGTCGCAATTCCAGTCACTGGAATGTTTTGGGATGACACTGAAATGCCAGACGAGGCCAGATGGATCTGTTTCAAAAGACAAGCTGTGAATTAGTAACATCTGAGCGATTAGTGTCACTAAAATGAGTAACACCATTAAAATTAGACAACTGCCGAGACCAACTTTTTTTTTCTCTCTCTCTCTAAATAATGGAAAGATTCCATTTTCCTTATGTTGTGTTTCATTTCTGTAGGTAGGCTGTATTTGGTTTCATCAAGAAATGACTAAGATTACATGACGAGGTGGCTTGCTTACAACAGGCAGAAACTAGACACGTTCAGGAGAGCTCTTTCAGTATTACACTTCATGTTGTCAGCCAAAAATACTAAACGCTATATCAAGTTACTACTTACCTAAATCCCGGCTTCATTAGCTACATTGAAGAAAAACATTGCAAGATTTGAAGTTATATTGGAGTAAAGGGAATTTTTCCTCCTTTTTTCATCTTTAATTTCTGTTTTTAAGAGAAGAAAGGATCTTAACCACTCATGTGTTATCCAATCAGGCTCTGAAAGTCAAAACTCAGGACAAGAAATTAAACCTCTGAAAGAACAAGAACTAAATACTTCCCCAAAGTGGAAACATTATTCAATATGCTGCCATGGCCCACCTAATTTAATTCTCAAAATTTTATAGATATTTATGTTATTAGCAATACTATCTAAACATTAAGAGACAGATATGAAAGAATATGCCAGGAAAATGCTCTTAAAGTGTTCACCTAATTGAGTTACCATTAGTACGTTAAGATATTTGTATTAACAGACACCTGGATTAAAATAGATTAAACATTTGAATTGTTTTACCACAGAAAACTCATTTTTATTCAGTGTGCTAAATGACCTAGTTGAATGTTTAGGATCCTAAAAGCTGACAGGAAAGACCAAGCCTTTCTTCTTCATAGTTTTGTATAGAATGTCAATAGGCCAAAAATATTAGTGCCAGCAGTTAACACAAAATAAACAATGTTGGCTGGCTGGCATTGTCTTTGGTGCTTTCGTACAAATTTTTGTACCAAATACAATATTATTTAATGTTTCACTAGTGATCTGAATGTAAATTTAAACTTAATGAGAAAAAAAGGCTACATGATAAATAATTATTACAGCTTTTTTTAAAAAAAAAGTTTGGTTTTTTTTTTTCAGTGAAATGAAAAGTTAGGTCTGGGAACAAGAAATGCAAGCAGTATCACCCAAATGGGGAACTCTCCTGAACAAAGCTCTGGTGCTCAAATTTGCAAAAAATGTTAAAAGTCAATTGGAGTGAAGAAGATACATGAATATTATATTGAATCTGAAGAAAATTATTCAGAGGGAGAAACTTAAAGGGCTGAAGCTGTTTATTTTAGTTGAAAAAGGCCAAGAGGCAATTTGATTGTACTTCACAGAAGGAACTATTTGTTACGAAATGGCTATCGGGGAAATGTACAGAAATGGGTGACTAGAACCAGAAGTCAGTTAAATTTAGATTTTTTTTTTTTTTTTCCTGTGTAGGAACAAACCATTCAAATAAAGTACCAAGAGGAACGGTAGAATTACAGTTGTTACATATAGAAATCAGCTAGATCTAGGTGTTTAAATCAAATTTGGGTATCTCTCTGGTATACAGGTTTATGTAAACACAACTCCACACACGTACTGAATGCCATGCAACAAAGCAGGAGGTTGAAAGAGGATGATGTAATATTGCTGTCTGGTTGGAATTCAGTCAGTGCAAGCGAGTGTCTCTAAACAGGGATATATACTTCTTATCTGAAAGCAGTAGCTGCCAAGACTATATTTTTCTTTGTTTGTCTGTCTGTCAGAAACAGGTTTCAACTGTATTGCTTAATTCCTGTGCTTTTAAAAATTCTTCTGAGTCAATTTGATTAGTTTAACAACTTTAAAGAAGATAAATTTCTTTAGCATGCGTAGTTTTGATTTGCCTTTAATGTGTCAGTGAAAGTGTTCCCTGTGGGTAGAACAGTCAAAATCCATGTTTATTAGTAATATGGGCAGTATTTTTATTTTTACAATTGTTATTTCAGATGAGTTTGAAAGATACACCTTTGACTTCAAAATTACCTCCCTAGTTTTATCACATAGACATTAAAGCGTTCCCTACAGGCATGTATTGTGTGGGGGTATTTTTGTTGTTGTTTTTGTTTTCATCTAAGAGCAGTAACAGGCATACAGACAGGTGACAGAATGTCTTAGGGTCTTGGGGTTGGTTTTGGTTGGGGGTTTTGGTGTGGTTTCCCCCCACCGCCCCATAGTCCAGTGCTAAAGCTTGAGCCTCTTCAATTTACTCACTGAGCTACACAGCTGAATGTCCTGATGCCTTGGTAGCCAGCATTGTAAAGAAAACTGAGGCATGGAGATTCCAGTTAACGCTGCCAAGTCCTACAAACTATACAAAATAGTTGTATTATTAATTACTCATCCCCAAGTTTGCCTTCCTGTTTTTTATGGCTTAGTTGTCCCATCACTACACAGCGTTTGCTGTTACAGCAACATTTGTTGCGTTAAGCACTCCACAACCAGGGAAGGCAGCACTTACCCTCCAAAAAGCATCACGCTTCGGGGCTGCAGCAGTTGGGTATGAGTAGTGGCTGTGGGGTTTTATTTATTTGCAATTAATACATACCTGGGAAACAATTTACAGCTGGTAAATTAGGAGCTATCTATTAATCTGGCTTCGACTACCAGCCACGGTTTGCAGCCGCTTCCCGGAGAGGAGCCGCAGTCCCTGCTGTGGAGCTACTCCCGTACAAAGGGCTGGAAGCTAACCGGGATACTTCCCACGGACGCCAGCGGTGCGGTCCCTGCTGTGATGAAGAACTCGATACACGCAATGCGTTTCCAACCCGAGGCTGGCTTCCCCTCGGGCAGGCGCGATGTTTACGGGCAGCTTGCAAGCGTGCGGAGAAGGGGCAGCCTACGTGCTGACGGGTAGTACCTGTTTCGAAACTGCTCACTGGGAGACTTTACGGACCAAGCAAACGGGCTGCGACACGCTGCTGTAGAAACAAGAGGTGTCCCCTGACGACGTGTGTGTGAGATAAAGGGAGTCGCGAAAAGCTTCCTTTGTAACCTCAGACTTGCTTTCCCCACCGAGGAGGGGAAGTGCCGCGGAATAAATGCAGACGTCGACAGATATCTTGGGAAAGAGCCCTAATTTCCTCTGCAGTTTGTTCACTCGGCTTATTTT
>NW_009621089.1:324-856 GCF_000690535.1 Cariama cristata | reverse complement strand
CAGCCTCGCCGAGGGCACTCCCTCCCTCTTTCCTTCCCAGGCGGAGAAAAACTGCCCCAAAGGTGCCTTTCCGAGCCCGGTGGCATGGGCTGCAGATCTGACCTGCTGCTCAAAGTCTGTTCCCGTTTGTAGGAGAACGGGGATTTCTGCCTTCCTTGCTGTCTAAAAAGATCACACTTTATAAAACACATTTCATCCCTCCTTTCAGGATGTTTAACCAGCGCCAAAGGTGAGCCTGTATCCGCCAGGCAGCCTGCATTGATGGTCTGCAGCTCGGTTTTGGGCTGACAGACACTTGAAGACCTCAGGATAGCAAGGCAGAGAGTTCCTGCAGGGTTTCCATGATCCGAGGGGTTAAAAGGCACTTGAACTCCGAGGTGAGAGCCTCTGGGATGCACTGGGAGAGTGATTTATAGCTACTCCACCTGCCCAGAGCCAGCTTGCTTCCCTTCTTCCGCTTCTATTTATTTTTCTTGTTATCGCTGTGAAATAAACATGAAGAGGATTTAAAATTCAGACTCTTGCCCCAGAC
>NW_009621089.1:0-241 GCF_000690535.1 Cariama cristata | reverse complement strand
CTCTGCAAGGGAAGTTCCTCCCTGCTGTAACTGGATGAAAAACAAGCTTGGAAATGTGCGAACCCCCCCAGGAGTGCTGGGGAGGGGGGAGCTGGGGAAAGGGAGAGCCCTGCCGGTATTTGCATTTTCTCAAAGTTTGCAAGTTTGGAGGCTCAGCTTCCAGTCTCGCTCCCATGGAGGGGGGCACGCCGCTGCACAGGGGGAAGCGAACCCCCAAGGGCTGGGGCTGAGGTGGCTGTGG